>NC_077227.1:736687470-736859970 GCF_027887165.1 Monodelphis domestica | reverse complement strand
TCTTTGTGTCCTCAGAGGTAGCCTAGGAACGGGTATGTTAACAATTATTTAATCAATGGTTTTTTTAAACCCTTGTCTTAGTATCATTTTAAGAGAGAAGAGTGGTAAAGACTAGACAATTGGGATTAAGTGACTCTCCCAGGGTCATACAGCTAGGAAGTGTCTGAGGGCAGATTTGAACCCAGCTACTCCTGATTCTACGTCTGGTGCTCTAACCCTTGTGCTACCTGGCTGCCCCTTAATCACTGTTTGTCGATTGTTTGATTTTAGGTCTATGAAGAGCCTTAAAGGTCATGTGAAAGATTCTTCTGTCTATGAGTCATTCACAGAGGATACACCCAACTTAGGCTCATGGGATTCCAGATCCAGAACTGGAAGAGATCTTAGAGGCTCTGCAATCCAATTCCTAATTTATGAGGAGGAAAAGGAGGTCCAGAAATGACTTGCTCAATGTCACACAAGAAGGATCGACATTCAAATCCATGCTCTGGGACTCCAGATCTTCAGCTCTTCTCACAATTCCTTGTTGGCCCTGGATCATGGAGACCAACCTGGTTCCAACCTACTTTCCAGCCTGATTATCTATTACACCAATCTTTCACTCTATAGTCTCACCCAACTGCCCTGCTTGCCTTCTCACGTACTTTGCCTCATTTCCATCTCTGTGCTTTTGCCCTAGCTGCCTCCCATGTCTAGAATACATCCGACTCTTCAAATCCCTAGTTTCCTTCCATCACCGCTCCAACGATATCTTCTGCATATGGCCCCCACCCCAAGATGCTGATGCCTCTCCTCTGAAAAGTTGCAGTAAACTTGTATCTCTCATAGACTATCAGCTCCTTGAGATCAGGCACCATTTCGATCTTGCCTTTGTATTCCTAGTGCCTGGCACATAGTAAGTGTTTAATAAATGCATGAGGTGGCTAATATGGAAATATGTTTTGTACAATCACATGTCGATAACCTATATCAAATTGCTCGCTGTCTCAGGAAGGTGGCAGAGGAGGGAGACAGAGAGAGAATCTGGGACTCAAAGTTGTGGAAAATGAATGCTAAACATTGTTTTTAACATGAAGTTGGTGAAAGATTTTAAAATAACAAAATGAATAAAGCTATTATAATAAATAAACAAAGTAATTCAACTGACCCACAGAAATGGCACAGAGTTAGATATTAGAGATACAAGGACAAAGATCAAGGCAATCTCTACTACCATCAAGGGGCTGAATTCGAATGGGGGGAGACAAAAGCACATGCACAAATACAGCATAAATATAAAGTGAGTGAATATAAATATTTACAAAGAAGATAAGTACAAGATGCCTCTGGAGGAAAGGCATTAACTATTGGGGAATCAGGAAAGGGTCGTGCAGAAGGTCCTGAGCTCTGTCTGAAGGAAAGAGAGGGACTCCTTGGGGAGGAAGGGGAAGTAAAGAAGACCTGCATTGCAGGTATGGTGGACAACCAGTTCAAAGGCCTGGCGATGGGAGATGGGTGGTAGGAGTGTCAGGTGTTAGGAACACAGAGAAGGCCAGTTTTTTTGGCTTGTAGCATCTGGAATGGGGGATAGCGTCTGCTGAGGTGGTTTCACCCCTTGGTGATCCTCCTCTGCCCCACTAGAGCCTTGGGAGGTAGACGGTTAAAGCCAGAGGTGAGAGATTAGCACAGATTACCGAGGCCCGGCTGGTAGGAGCACCCACAGTGGTTGGAAGGTGGCTGGTCTCTGACCAGACAGGCCCTGCCTTGAGTTCTCCCCAGCCTGGGTCATGTTCTACTTCATGCCTAAGGAGGGAGGTTAGGCACTCAAGGCTTGGCAGGCCTTGGAATCCTTTGCATCACCACTGCTGGGTCTGATGGCGGTCACCCGAATTCCTCCCAGGGTGCCTTTGATGTGGGGTGATTTCTCAGCTCCCTAATGATAGGACCAAGAGACAGCTAACACCCTGCACCTCTGGGACTCCTTCCCGGGTGCTATCCACAGCCCAAATCTTGGTTCCCACAACCAACCTGGTGTTTGTTTTTCATACCTATTCTGGGGCCCCTAATTAACAGCTTTCTTAATGACTGAGAGAAACTCCTTGGCCCATTATACTTTACCTTTATGGCCCTAGTGCTGACTCTCTCTGGCCTCCTCCTCCTCCTCCTCCTCCCCTCTGGCTCCCAGGCTTTCCATCTCTCAGGGTGTGGACTGCTTCTTCCAGGACAGGCCTAAGGTGCCTGTCTTCCTTCTACCCTCTTTCCTCGATCAAAAAAAATTCCCCAGTGTATGACTCACATTTCTATAACATTCGATCTTTTATAGAAGCTGACAAAGTAAGCAGTATGTATATTATTACCCCATTTTCCAGATGGGGAAACTGAGGCTGGCAAAGGTAGGGGGAAGGATGTCAGCATTGTCTATTAGTAACTAGTATTTATTTAGCATTGTAAAGTTTATAAAACACTTGACATGTATTATCTCCTTTTATCCTCACAACAGCATAATGAAATAGGCTCTATTATTGTCCCTATTTTACAGATGAGTAAATTAGAGCTGAGAGGTTAAGTGTTAGAGGGAGGACTTGAACTCAGGATCACATGACTCTAAGTTAAAACTTTACCTACTGTGACATATAGCTGTTGAGTCTAATGCCCTGGATTTAGGGTCAAGGGTCCTAGAATCTAGTTTGGAGTCTTGCACTTGCTAGCTGCGTGACCTTGGGTTAGTGTCTCACCCAAAGGGGAAAACCTTCAAGTCCCATGATCCTGGGACTCAGGGCTGATCCATAGCAGAGCAGGGTCTGGGTCTCAGCCCTCCCGATCTCTACACTTCAGAGTTCTTTGCTTGTCTAGGACTTGGTCTCTGTCAAAGAGCTGAGAGCACTCTGTTCACAGCGTTGTTGGGAGGTCTACATGAGGTGAAGGAGGACAGAGGGCTTTGTCATCTGTAAAGTGACACACCGATGGGGGCTCTTTGAAGTCAGGAGGAAATCCCAGTGTTAGTGGTCTGGAAGGAGCTGGGGCAATGTCCATAGACTCCTAAATGGGTCAGGGAAGGGTTGTGTAGACTTGATTCTCCATATCCCCAAATTAGGACCCAAGGGGTCTGCGGAACCGATTGTTTCTTCTCTGTCTCCATCATCTCTCTTACCAATGTCCAGTCAGTTGGGGTCCCCCAGCCCTGTCCTAGGCCTGCTTCTCTCCTTACTCTCTTCTCTTGGTGGTCTCATTCATTGTTCTGGTTCCAAAGACCACCATGATCTATGTCATCTATGGCACCAACTGTCTTCCTTCCCCAAGGCTTGTGGTCCCCATCTTGTGTTGTCTCTTGGACATCTCCACTTGGGATCTCCAACTCTTTATGGGCCAAGTGGAACTCAGGGCCCTCCCCCTTAAACCCACTGTGTCTCCCAACTTCCCTCTCAAAGGTATCGAAATCTTGTTGCATGTACTCGTGTATTGCTCACATTCAGTGAGTGTCCAGACCTTCCTGAATCTATTCCCAAACGTCTCCAGTTTTCCATCCCCAGGGCCACCACCCTCCCTCGGACCAGACCATCCAGTCACCTCCGAATTGTTCCGTGTCCTCAGTTTCTCCTCTTGTTTCACCTTTATAGAGTACTTTAATGTTTACAGATGACCAACCCATCCCCAAACACTTATTAAGCACCCACCATGTGGGTGCCTGGAGGAGGAAATGGCAAACCCCTCCGGTATCTCTGCCAAGAAAACCCCAAATGGGGTCAAGACTAAAATAACTCAACCAGAAGACCTATGTGCCAGGTACTGGAGACCCAAAAAGTAAAAAAAACCCAATCCCCGTCCTCAAGTGGCTTCCGTGTTATCTGTGCAGACAGCATGGCGATGGGAAGGGCAAAGGCATTTATATAGAACCCTACTATGTGCCAGACACTAGTTGAGGGGTTTTTGTTTTTGTCTTATTTTTACAAATATCATCTAAAAGAGATGCTTACAAGAACCCTAAGAGGTAGGTGCTATTATTATCCCCAATTTATAGGTGAGGAAACGGAGGCAAACAAGGTAAAATGACTTCCTACAGTCACACAGCAAATAAGTGGATTTAGGCTGGATTTGAATTCAGGTTTTCCTTATCCCAGGACCTCTTTACTCTGCCTTGGTCAAACCATTTCTGGAATTGCAAGCTCTTTGAAGGCAAGAACTGTCTTTTGGCTCTTTGTATTTTCTAGCATTTTTGTGGTGTCTGGAACATAGTAGGCTTTTTTTTAGCTCTTACTTTCCATCTTGGAATCAATACTGTATATTGGTTCTAAGGCAGAAGAGCAGTAAGGGCTAGGCAATGGGGTCAAGTGACTTGTCCAGAGTCACACAGCTAGGAAGTGCCTGAGGTTAGATTTGAACCCAGTACCTTCCATCTCTGGATCTGGCTCTCAATTCACTGAGCCACCCAGTTGTCCCATAATAGGTTTGTAATAAATGTTTATGGATTGATTCTCTTTAGTCCTGGATACTCCATTTAGAAAGGATATTGAGAAATTATAGCCTAGAGCCCATGCTCTCATCGTTCACATGTTTCAATTGTGTCCAACTCTGTGACCCCATTTGGAATTTTCTTGACAAAGAGCCTGGAGTGGCTTGCCATTTCCTTTTCCAACTCATTTGACAGATGTGGAAATTGAGGAACATGGTTAAATGACTTGCCCAGGGGCACCTAGTTAGGAAGTGCCTAAGGCCAGATTTGAACTCCTGACTCCAGGCCCAGCACTCTGTGTATCATGGTGCCACCTAGCAGCAAATGTCCTATGAAGATTTGAAAAGGCTGAAAAGAGGAGAGAGGACATTCCAGTACAAGGTACAGCCTGTGCAGGAGATGGGAAATAGAGCATCATGGATGAGGACCAGAGATGGCTCTTCTGGCTAAATTGTGGAGTGCATGAAAGGAGTAGAGTGAAGCTGAAGAGATGAGTTGGAACCGGGATGGAGAGGTTTGAATGCCCATCAGTGGAGCCCCGGCATGGCACCAATACTCCCCAAACAGAAAGAGGATCCAGAGGAAGACCTCCATCCTTTGGGGAGAGCCTCATGAAGGACCCTTGGGAGAACAGGGACAAGAATCCCACAGGAGGAGGAGGAGCAGGAGCAGGAGGAGGAGGAGGAGGAGGAGGAGAAGGAGGAGGAGAGAGCTTCCTCCCTGCCTAGACTCCGGATTCTCAATTAGGGTTTGATGGACTAGCCCAGTCTTGGAATGCTCCACTCACTCACCCAAGGGAAATCCCATCATCCCTCAGTGTTGACTACTGTTTAGCCCTAAAAGGAGGCTATTGGGTAAGAGGATCCTTAAGGTGCCATTAACTGTGAGGAAGCATCCATCTAAAGCTCGGTGTCCCTCTTTGTCAAATGAATGAATGACTCACTTGCATGGGATTTCTGAGGGTGATCGTCTCTTTGGCCCCTGGCCTCATTTGGCTCCATCTGGAGTAGGTTATGAGGAACTCCAAGGTGGGGAGGGAGAGAGGACTGAAGAATATGTAGTATGAGACTCATTGGAAAGGGAGAGCCCTTGTTCTGAAGTTAAATTCTACCTTCTACTCCAAGGCTATTTGGGTGACTTTGAATGGAAGAAATTTGTGATCTGGAGTCAGGAAGAACTGAGTTCAAATCCAGGCATAGCTATTTTCTATGTAATCCCAGGCAGGTCATTTAATCTGTCTGCCTCAGTTTCCTCAACTATAAAATGGGAATAATAATAGCACCTACTTCATAGGCTCTTAGTAAATGCTTGTCTCCTTCCTTTGATCAGTTGAAGGGATTGGGAATGTTTTGCCTGGAATTGGGAATGTTTCACCTATGGAAGAGGGTTGTGGTTGTTTAGTTGTGTGCGACTCTTCCATCCCATCTGGGGCTTTGGGGGCAGAGATATAGTGGAAGGATTTGCCATTGCCTTTTTTTAAAAACCCTTATCTTCTGTCTTGGAATCAAGGGCTAGGCAATGGGGGTCAAGTGACTTGCCCAGGGTCACCCAACTTGGGAGTGTCAGAGGTCAGATTTGAACCTAGGACCTCCAGTCTCTAGGCCCAGCTCTCAATCCACTGAGCTACCCAGCTGCCCCCTGCCATTGCTTTATGAGACAAACAGGGTAAGTGACTTGCTTAGGGTTACATCGCTAATAAGTGTCTGAGGATGCATTTGAACTCAGGAAGATGAGTCTTCCTAACTCCAGTTATCCTCTCTCTATCCTCTGGGCCACCTGGCTGCCCCATGGAAGAAGAGCAGAGGGTAAATGATGTTTAAAAGGCGATCCCATAAGAGAATTTCCTTTTTAAAATTCTGTTTGGCTAAGAGAGCAGAGCTAAGAACAAAGGGTCAAAATCACCAAGAGGAAAATTTAGACCCGATATTTGGAAAAACAAAACAGTGCCCAAAACAAAGCTGCCTAATGATTAGGGCTATCCCAGATGGGCATGAGCTGCCTTGGACCTCCTCACTGGTGGTCTCCAGGCAAAAGCCCAAGGACCACTTTCCCCAGTTGGGAGTGGCTGTAAAGGAGAGGAGACAAACTTGAATGCGCATGGAATTGGGGTTGGGAAAAATGTAGAGAAATTCCTGGAATTGGGGGATCTTCTCTACCATGGGAACCTGGCCAGGGCATCCCAGGACTCTTTGAAAGGCCTGAACAGGGGAGTCCTGGGATGCCTTTACATAGGAGGAGGGAACTGGAAAGTAGGGGTCCTCTAATCCAATGCCTCCATTTTATAGAGGAAAATGAGGCTAAGGGGAGGTTACTGTTGAGTGTCCAAGCAAGGAGCCAAAGCTAGGTCTTTGGACTCTAAAACCAGACCTCTCTCAACCCTGGACTATGATCCCCAAACTTGAAGGGCTCCTACAGACCACTGATCGAGTGGACACTAGAGATTATAGTCCGGAGACGTTCGGAATCTCCAACGACGGCAGAAAGGATTTAGGTCAGTCCCCAGGAAAGGCTGTCACCCCAAGTTTTTGACCTCATCACCGTGGCCTGGAAAATCATTTGGGGAGTTGATGGTTCAAAGGGAGGGTGGGGGAGATGGGAGGGGTACTGGGCCTTGCTTGCTCTTCAGGTCTTCCTGGTAAGCTTTGCCGGAGTGTAATTGTTTTTATTTATTTAGTGCCTTCCTTCCCAAGGAGTTCTGAGAAGGGCTGACTCCCTCTTATCTGCTATCCTTGCCACACCTCAGAGGAGGTGGTGAGGAACCTAATCTAGGTGTGGATGTCAGGGGTGGGAATTGAGGGGGAGCAAGGAATCAGGGATCAGAAGAGAGGGATAGCCTTCCCGGATCTGGCAAGGGAATTGGCTAACATCTCTTGAGGATCAGAGCAGGGGAAGGCAGAAGGTCATCAGATCATAGTTATGGAGATGGAAGGCCCTGAAGGCCATCTATTTCAAGCCCCTTATTATACAGATATTATTCTATATATTATTCTAGGGCAGCTCTCCAGCCTCTGACCCCCACCTGACACCCAGCTCTCACTTGTGGCTCCCAGTAGCTGCTAGCATGCGGCAGCAGCCACACCCCGGGCAACGGCTTCGACAGGCCGGCTAAACCTCGTGAGGGTAGCCATTGGGTCGTCAACCCCTGGTGAACTAAGGCTTTGCTCACCCAGCATGTGAAGATTGCTTCGGCTGAACAGACGGAAGAAACCAATAAGAAGGTTCAACGGCTGAGATGGCGACTCAGCAAAGCACTGTGGAGTGCTTAGGGCGTGTTGGAGCACAAAAGACAACATGACCATCCAATGCAGCTGAGGAAGTCTCCAGGTGTAACGACTTTTTGTGCCACTGGATCCAGGCTTCCAATGCTGAGAGAGTGGGACTGTCTCTGTGCATCGACTCTTCCACTTAAATCTCCTTCACGCACAAGTGTCTTTGTGCATACTCATCTACATCACAGATGAAGCGCACAAAGACAATCGTCATCCTCGGTTACCAAGAGACTGCTACTATTGTACAGATGAGGAACTGAGGCACAGCAGAGTGACTTGGCCCTGGTCACATATCTAGTAAGGATCTGAGGTGGGATTTGAACCTCAGTCTTCTTTGATTGCATATTCAATGCCTTAGCTGCTCTACCAGTTGTCTGCCACTTTATCTCTGCCACTGCCTTAGGATAAACTATCTCCCCTTTCCCTCCTCTCTTCCATGAAAGTGAGAGCAGCATGGTGGAATGGGGTAAGAGTTGGCTTCCCATTGCATAATGGAGAAGTCCAGAATGTTCTGGAGGGTTTCCTATTTTTAATGAGTGTGTAGAGACTCATAACCTTTCCAAGTGAAAAAAAGTGGCACAAATAGGTTTTTCAGCCACTAACAAACTTGATCATAGCTTGTGATTTATTCCTGACAAATGCCATCATTGTATCTGTGTGTGTGTGTGTGTGTGTGTGTGTGTGTGTGTGTGTGTGTGTGTGTGTGTGTGTGTTTATGAACTGGGGAAACATAGCATTTAGGATCTTTGGTAATGACTCTGCTTGCCTAGCAATGACCTTGAACCCAGCACCTCCTAGCTTCTCCAGCAAATTATCCCCACTATCAATGCCCCTCCAATCTCTGTTTCTCTTAGATTTTCTCTCAATTTATTGGCTTCTTCTCTGCTATCAACAGTCTCTTTCCTCCTCATTCTTAGAAAACTTTCACTGAACCTTACCATCTCCTTCCCTTTTGTGGCTCAGCTCCATGGAAGCCATTTCCTCTGGGTGCCTACAATTCATTTCTTTTTCCCTTACAATGATACTGTCTACCTCCATCATTTAACTGTAGCCAGTGGCTTCTCTGAAACCACCAGTGATCTCTTCATTCCTGAATCTAATGACCTTTTTCTCAGTCCTCATTCTTCACCTCACTGCAGAATTTGGCCCTGCCTTTTGGATATTCTTTCCTTTCTAGTATTGCTCTCTCCTGGTCCTTCTCTCTTCTGTCTGACCACTTCTTCTCAGTCTTCTTTGCTGGTTCTGCAAAGATCCAGATCACAACCACCAGAATGGGTATTGTCCAGGTTCTGTCCTAGGGCCTTTTCTCTTAAGACTCTATACTCTCTATGGTGAACCTATGGCACATGTGCCAAAGAGGTAGGTCATGCAGGGACCTCTCTGTAGGCACACAGTTCATCTCCCACCAGAGCTAGTTACTAGAGAGGCAGAGGGACCTGGGAAAAACTTCTCCCCTCTCCACTGTGCCTCCTTGCCCCATTGCTCAGCAGCCCAGTGGAAGCTTACCAGTGCTTGGTCTACTCCCCTCCTCCTCTCCCCAGGTACCTCTCCCTCCCCTGAGTAGAGTGCTCAGGCCACTCCCCTCCTTTTCTCCCTCCTCTGTCTGGGGTAAAGTGGGGGTGGGGGTAGCACTTGGTTTCTGGGGGATGGGGCACAGCACAGAGTCACTAAAAGGTTGGCCATCACTACTCTACACTATCTTGCTTGGTGATCTCATTAGCTTCCATGAGTGACAAGGAGAAGGGCAGTGACTTCTACGGTGATCAGGAAGTTCAGAACTTATCCTATCCCCCTGCCTCCCCCAAGTCTCCCTTCTTCTGAATGTTCTTATCACTTTTGAGGCCACTGCTATTCTCCTTGTCTCTGAGGTCCCAGATCTTGCCACCAACCCCAACTCTCTCTCTTCATCTTTGCCTCCCAGTTTCCTGGCTTCCTGACTCTGTCATACAAATTTGCCATTTTCTTTCTATTCTTCCATCTAATTGAGAAAATTACTGACTGGTGATAGGGGAGAAACATCATTGTATCAACTCTCTTTAGTGAGGGTAAAATATGTAAGATAGTCACACAATTAACAGGACTGTTTAAGAGCAAAAGCAATCTCTCCTCTGATTGCACCTCATCTCGGCGGTCAAAGAATTTCTCAACAGCTTTGAAAATGATGAACAATATGAAAGCATGTTCTAAGTCACTAACGAGAAAAAGGAAAATCAAAGTCACTCGGAGGTTTTAGATCACCCACAGCAAACTGGCAAAGATGACTGAATGTGGGAACAGTCGGTGCTGGAGGGGTTGTGGAAGGATAGACATACTGTGCATTGTTGGTGGAGCTGTGGTTTGAGGCAACAGTTCTGGACATTGATTTGGAATTGCACCAAGAGAGTGACTGACATCCCGATGTTCTTTGAGAAATTCTATCGCTAGGAATGTATACCTCAAGGAGGTCGATGACAAAAGAAAAAAAAAGAGCCCCAAATACACTAACATATTTATAGCAGCCCCTTTTGTAATAACAAAGATTTGGAAACAAAGTAGATGCCCATCATTTAGGGAATGGCTAAACAAGTTGCAATACATAAATGTATCAGAATGTTATTATGCTGGAAGAAACAATGAACATGATGAAAATGGAGAAGCCTGAACGAGTTATGTCGGTCAGCATTTAAGTGCCTACTATGTGTCAGTTAGCCTAAGCTCTGGGGATACAGAGGAAGGCAAAAGACAATTCCTGCCCTTGAGGAGCTCGCCAATGCGGGACATACCAAAAAGAGATGTACAAGCGAGCTATAGACAGGATAAAATGGAGAGCATCTCAGAGGGAAGGCGTTGGATTTAGAGAGGTTGGGCCAGGCTTCCTGTAGGAGTGAGATCTTAGTTGATACTTGAAGGAAGCCAATGGAGCCAGAGATAAGGAGATGCTGCCGAGGTGAAATTGACAAGCTTTGGCACCATATTGGATATGGGGTAGGGTGAGAGAGAGTGAGGGGTCCAGGATGGCCTTGAGGGACTGGATGGGTGGTATTGCCCTCCACAGTAATAGGGAAGGTAAGAATAGAAGGAGGTTTAGGGGGAAAGATAATGAGTACAGTTTGGGACATGTTGAGTTGAACATGCCTACTAGACCTCCAGTTTGAGATGTTTGAAAGGCAGTTGGAGATGTAAGACTGTCGGGCAGCAGAGAGTCGGGACAGGAAAAGTAGATCGGAGAGTTGGTAGTATAGATGGTAATTAAATCTCAGGGAGCCACTGAGATCACCAAGGGAAATAGTATAGAGAGAGAAGAGAAGAGGGGCTAGGACTGAGTCCCAAGGAACGTCTACTGTCAGAGACAGAGAAGATGTGGTCAGAGAGGTAGGAGGAAAAGCTGGAAAAAGCAGAGTGTCCTGAAAACCTAGAGAGGAGAGTCTCAAGGAGGAGAGGGTGACCAACAGTGTCAAAGGCTGCGGAGAGGGCAAGGACATTGAAGGCTGAGGAAAAGCCACTGGATTTCAATTGGACTAACGTGTTAACTGATGCCAAGTGAAGTAATGGAACCAGGGAAATGACATATACAATGACCACAAGAGTGTAAATAGAAAGAGCAACCACAAGGAAACATTAAACACCAAATGGTGGAAATTCTTCCAGGTAGTTCTCCTGTGACCAGTTGGGACCCCGGAGTGTTGACTTTACAGACATCCCTTTAATGCCCTAAGAACAGTCCTAAAGGGTTGGGGGAAGGAGCGGGGAGGGAGGTTGGGTGTTGTTTTTTTTTTTAGTTCATTTATTTATTTAATTAATTTTGAATCTTTTTCCATGGTTACATGAATCACTTTCTTTCCCTGGGAGGGAGGTTTCAATGCATCAATCCAATGAATATTACTGAGCTCCTACTATGTGCCAGATACTGGCTAGACACTAGGGGTACAGGTGCAAAGACTGAAAGGGATTTCTTCTTCCAAGGAGCTAATCTCTATAGCTTAAGTTTCCCCATGTATATATTTCTGCTCTGATGGTCCATTGATAGTAAGACAGACTTGATGCCCTTTTAGAGAGGAGCATCTTTGTTGTCACAAAACTCTGTGTTAAGGTATCAGGGCTTAGCATCTTATCACTTACTGTAAGTGGGGGGTAATTGATGCACCTACCCAATGGCCCCCATCCTTATATAAGCCATGGCTCTATGGGGAAGGGCAGTGGAAGGGACACAGGGAGGGTCCGTAAAAATATTTTTTCAAAAAGAAAAGTATTGGCTCAGCAAAGAAGAGATCCTTGGGGCGCTCCGCCAGAGACCTGCCTGCAAGATAACATCTCTTAATTCATTCTTGCTCTGAAATCCAGGGAGGCCCGGCTGCACTTATTCCCCCTAAAAAAGGAGGCCTAAGCAGTTCAATAAAGTACAATGCATATATTGCCTCATTTATCTGTAATGTCCCTGCTCAAAATCCAGAATGGTTGGGTGTGGTAAAGGATAGAGAGGGTGGATGTTCAGAGCCATGATGTCTGCAACGTCAAGAGTATTTTGAGGGACAGGAGATCAGATCTCTGGGGATTAAGGTTAGCCTGGGCCCAGGTCAACCTCTCATTGGACCAGGGTGTGACTTAATTAATCCAGAAGTTTGTGGGGGAGGAGGATGGAAAGGAAGGGGGATAAATTGAACTCCATAATGCTCACCCCTTTGGGGAAGGCAGGTATCCTACAGGGTCCTGGGTCCTGCTTACAACCTCATTAGGAGAGATAGTCTCGGGAGGCATCATGGTGGCAAGTACTGGATTAAGCCATATCCCTATGGAACCTTGATGTTCTTCTTTAGCACGTACACCAGCTGATTCAAGAACTGTTCTTTCTTGCAGGAAGCTTGAGTGTGAAGTCCAGCTCTTCTGGGGGACCTGGGGGAAATCACCTTCCCTCTTTGAATCTCAGTTTCCTCATCTACAAAATAGGGATAATAATCCTTAATAAACCTCATAGCATTCGTGGGCTTCTCCAACACATCCATTGATCTTTTGATGGGTCCATTAACTCATCCACCTGTGGGTTTTCCCTCTTTCAGGACACAAGTCAAGCCCTAATCCAGTGCTGCTCTTCTCCGTGTCTTTCCCTAGATCCTTCAATGCACTGGAAAATACTTCTAGGCTATATTCTATACTTCTAAGTGACACAATAGATCTAGTAATGGTTTTGGAATTAGGAGGACCTGAGTTTAAATTCTGACTCAGATACATAAGCTTCGTGACCCTGAACAAGTTACCTTCTCACAGCCTCCATTTCCCCCTCTGTAAAATGGAAATAATTATAGTACTAAGGACACAGGTTGAGAGGATTCAATATAATTGTGTACAATAGAGCATTATACAAATGAGAGTGATTATTATCCAGAGAGTCAATGTTGCCAAATGGGTAGAAACCCAGCTCAGAAAATATCAATTATGAATTATTTTATTCAAACTTCAGAATAATCCTGTGAGTAGTGTATAATTTTAAATCTGTAACCCTAAAAAAAAGAACTACATTTCCCAGGAACCCACTGCCTTCCTGCCCTTACATACTTCCTGTAGACAGGGGATATTAGGCAAGGACGTGAAGGGTCCCGACTCTTTACTTCCTGTCCCAAGCTTGGTGGTGATAAGGCAAGTGTTTGAACTGGCTGATCAGCCGTGGGCACATGGTTTTTATTTTGTATCTTCTTTATTCCTTGATTTCTAATGATCATTAATAAATCTCTCAAAATATAGTATTTTATTATTAGAGATATAAATTTAATTTTTACATTAATTGCAACCATGAAGATTGTGATGACTACCCTCAATTTCTCTGAAAATTACACTATAGAGGTTGGGGGTTTTTTTGGTCTCTATTTTATGGATGAAACAGCAGGGACTTGTAAGGTTCAGAATCAATCCCAGAACCAGCATTTAAAATTGGAAAATACTTTAGAGGTCATTAGGTCCAGCCCACATCTTGATAAAGAATCCTTGCTGTAACATACCCAACAAATGGTCAATCTGATTTTGCTTGAAGACTTTGAAGGATGGGGACCTCACCACCTTCTTTTCAAGGTCACTAGCCCTCTTTGGGACTTCCTTCATTGGCAGGAAGTCTTTTTCATGCCACTGAGATTCAGTCCACTTCTTTGCAAGTTTCTCATAGCTCCTTGGTCTACCCAGTGAGGTCAAACAGAAGGTGTCTAAGGCTTTGCCCGTAGAACAGAGATTCAGATGCCTGAAGTTACCCATAATGCTCCTCAGGGGAGGCATGAGCCCATGGCCTCCACATAGACAGGATTTGAACTCAGCTCTTCCTGAGTCCAAGTTTAAAACTAAGTCCATCACATCAAGCTCTAACTAGAATTTCCCACATGCTAAAGCAACATTTGGGCTGTCCCTCTGTTTGCCTGTTCTCTTACTCCCTGGCTGGCCCAACTTCTTTTCTAATGGTGCTAATGTAGTGGTTTTTATTGACTACCTGTGTCCAACTCTTTGTGACCTCTGGGTTTTTCTTGGCAAAGAGACTAGAGTGGTTTGCCATTTCCTTCTCTAAGTCATTTTCTAGATGAGGAAACAGAGGCAAATAGGTTCAATACCTTAGACAGAGTCCAGTCCCATAGCTGATGTCTTAGACTGGATTTGAACTTGGGTCCTCCTTTCTCAAAGCCAGCACTCTAGTCACTGTACCACCTAGCTGCCTTTTCTGAACATACATGACCTCGATAGTGTCTTCTTTGCAGATTACCATAGAAGGCATCATTGAAAATATTCTTTAGCTTTTGGGAAAAATAGATGATTACATTCTAAATAACTGGTTTGGTAGAGGTGGCTATTGGCTTTGGCCTTGATTCAATTCAACTTAGGGAAGTCACTTCATATCTCATTCTTCTCTCAAATTAAAGTATCAAATCAGATAACCTTTAACTTTCTTTAATAAATGTGAATTGCACTTATTAAATTCCTACTCCATTAGGCATAGGATGATGGACATAGGAAAACAAAAACAGTTCCTGCCCTCAAGGTGCTTATATTTTATCCAAGCTGCTCCTAGGGTGGAGCAACTGGAGCTTTGCCCCAGGGTGCTAAATTTTAGAGAGTCCTGGTAGCACTCCTTTAGCAGATTCTTTAGTAAGAATTATTAGTAAAATTAGAAAGCTGCCAAATGGAAGGTTAGGGTAAGTACTTCCTGCAACCCACCCTGCTTTCCCCTCTCCAGATAGTCAGGGTCTTGAGATGGCTTCTTATCTCATTGCAGTGGGTGGGACAGAGGTTAAATAATTACAAGCAGGCAAGTTAATTTGAAGGATATTGGGGGGATTCAAGGCATCTTATGTTGGGTATCCTTTTTTAAAAACTTTTTAAAAAATTTTAAACCCTTACCTTCCATCCTAGAATCAGTACTGTGTATGGGTTTTAAGGCAGAAGAATGGTATGGACTAGGCAATGAGGTGACATGCCCAGGGTCACAGCGCTAGGAAATGTCTGAGGCCAGATTTGAACCCAGGACCTCCTGTCTCTGGGCCTGGCTCTCAATCACTGAGTCAGCTAGCTGCCCCCCCCCCCCGTATTGGGTATCCTTGAAGGATTCTTGGATTGGATCCTTGAAGGAAATGAAGCATTCTAAGAGGTAGAAGTAGGCAGGGTTGCATTTGAAGCACAGGATACCCCATGAATAAAAAGTCAATGAGGTAGGAAATGTAATGCAAGTTTCAAGAAACAGTAAGTATGCCACCATTTTGGAACATAGAGTTCATGAAGAAGAAGAACATAAAAAAGGTCTAGAGAAAGAGACTTGGGCATTGAGTAACTAAAGAAAGGAAGATGAGTCCCCTTCCCATCTCCCTTTAAAGTGCTTTTGTGTTGGCTGGCAACACCCACCCATGTACTTCCAGTCTTCTCTCTACCCACTATGGCTGCCAGTTGGACACCACCACAGATGTCTGGATCATTTTAGACCAAACATGCAGACCTCTAGTAGATCCCTAAGGCTGCTTATGGAGAACAAGTTCTGAGAACTGCCTCCTAAGGCTCTCATGCTGGGGGATCCTTCACAGGAGCTTAGAGATACTGAATTCCCTCTGAGTTTTTGGGCCCATCTTCTTAGAGAGTGAAAGGCTCTCAGGCCTTTTAGTCCTCCCTTCTGAATTCTTCTGACACCAGCTTTGGGGGCCCTGTCCTTAGACTCATAGGATTTAGTGCAAGAAGATCTCTGAGCCTGTCTGGTCCAATCAATCCCCTTACTTTAGCCATGAGGGAACTAACTCCTAACCCCCACTCCAACACACAGAAGGCAGGCGATTTGTTCAAGGTTACATAGGTAGTTTATAGCAGCAAAAATATTTGAACTACTTTTTCTGCTACTATGAAAAGAACACTGAATTTGAAGTCAAAGGATTTGGTTTCAAATCCTGCTTCTAGGACTATAAAGCACATTACCTTTCTGGGCCTCAGTTAGGAAATCCTTATCTATAAAACGAAGAGGTAAGATTAGATCTTTAAGGATGATTTGCCCAGGGTCACACAGACACTAGCTGTGTGACCCTAAACAAGTCATTTGCTCTTGTTTGCCTCAGTTTCCCCATTGGTAAAATGAGCTGAGAAGGCAAAGGCAAACCTCTCCAGCATCTTTGTCAAGAAAACCCCAAATGGGATCACAAAGAGTTGGACATGACTGAAAAACAACCCAACCAAAAGGTATGAGACCTATCATCCTTGGAACCTTTAACATATGGTTCCTCTTCTACTGCTCTGTAGAAATCACCCTAGCCTAGACACTGAGGCCTGTAGAGGGGGCTCAATCTAACCACGGTCCTCTGAGATCACTGGTACTCCGGCAATGGCATAACTGAATGAACAATGTTTCCCCCAAGCTTCCACCCTTTTGCCAAGTGAGCTAATCCTTCCTCCATCCATAGAAGGTGTTGCTTTCTGTGGAAGACAATCAGAGTAGTGTTTCCCAGAGAAGTGATAAACAGCTGGTGCCGCCAAGACTGACCTGGGGTGAGAGGGTGAGAGGCTGCATCTGAGGAACTGGAGAGAAGCGGCTGCCCACCGATCCCAGCCAGTCAGTCCTCCCACAATTTGGCTTTCCCACTCCTTCTTTGGGAAGTGGGAAGGGGGGAAGAGAGGGCAATTCAGGGCTTATGATGGCTGTCTTCAGTGTGTGAGGGGCTATTAGGGGAGAAGGGATCAGCCTTGTCCTGCCTGACTCCAGACGTCAGGAAGAGGAGAAATTGGAAGCTTGACTGGGATAATGCTTATAAAGGACTTTCCCAACCATGAATTCGAATTATGATTTTTACTATTAACTCAAGAAACCTCCCATTCTCCAGCTTTCTAGGTATATGATTCAGGGGAAAAAATAATGGCCAGCTTTCTATATTACCTTAAGTCTTGGAAAGCCCTTTACACAAATTCTAACGTTGGAGCCTCAGGCTCATTGTGAGGTCAGCGCTGTGGGTATAAAGGCCCTGATTTTTCAGAAGAAGAAGCCAAGGCTTGAGACGCATAGTTACATGGCTGTTAAGCTTTTCATTCATTTCTTCAACAACAATATATCCACCTCTTACTCCGTGTCCAGACTCATGCTATAGGTAAAGGAGCAGATAGGATCCCTGCCCTCGGGCAGCTCCCAATCGGGATGGAAAAACAAGTCTCAAACACAGAGGAGAGAATTGTTCAAGGCAGTGTTGGAAAGGCATGAATCATAGGTGCTGGGCGAGTGCTGAGGAATAAAATCCTGGGGAATGGAGTGGTTATGGGAGGCTTCCTGAAGGAGGCAAGAACTGAGCGGGGCACTTTGGAAGTAAGAAGGGAAGTAGGAGAGTCTGAGTTGGAAAGAATGGTGGATGGAAAAGGGATGAGGCAGCAACCCTTGTGTTCAGTGTTTGGGGGACCAATGAGGAGGTAACTGAGGATGTGGGTAGGGACAAGACAAGATTGGAGAATAGATTCGAGGGAGGTTTTGGAAGGCAATTTCCTCATCTGTAACTTGACAGGGTTGGATGATAGGAACTTGAAGTCTCCTCTCAGTTCTAGGTCCATGGTTCTATATAAATAAACAATAAAAGCAATCGATAGATAACTGATCTATAGGGATATAGATGTATATACAAAGGTATGTGTGTGCATGTGCATGCATACATACATAAAATATTGAGGCCCAGAAAGGTTGTGACTTATTCAAGGTCATACCATCTGTCATGAAAGCATAGAGCTGAGAAGGACCCAAGAACCCATCTTGTCCAATCCTTTTATTTTATAGATTAGGCCCATCCCTAGTATTTAGCACAGAATATGACATATAGCATACATATTTAAGAAATGCCTGTTGGTTGATTGATGGCTCTAAGCATCCTCCCAGTAGCCAGTCTGGAAAACTCAGAATCACCGTAGACATGCATACATATGTATATGTATGTACACACACATACATATATGTACCTGTGCATGTATGATAAATACAGAATAGATAGACACAAGAGAACCTTGGAGGGGAAGGCACTAGCAACTGAGGAGAACCAGGATAAATGACCTAGAGAAGAGAACAAGGTGGGAAGAGAAACTGACTGGGTTAAGGGGCAGGAAGGATGCAGTATTCTGAACTTGGGGTCACAGCAGGGCATCCAGGTGAAGATGACCTGTAAGAGATTGGAGCCTGGCTGAGGAGTACTTTGGGGTTAATTAGATGCCGGGCCTAATTAATCGTCAATTAGTCGATAGTTCTCCAGGAAGAGTGCCGCCTCTGTGAATTTCCCACGTTCCAGTCCCTGGCCACCAAACTCTGCAACCCCATCCTGGATTCCTGGCCTCTCATGCCTGTGGTCAGCCCCACCCTTTGGCGATCTAGGCTGGAAAAATGAATTCATCATCTGTTCTCCACAGGATTTGGCCCCCTCCCCCAGGCTGACTCCAGTGTGGAAATCCACCCAGGAGTTTCAAGGGCCTTGGAATACCCATACAACCTGATCACCCACTCCTTCCCAGCTTCAACCATTCATCCACAGAGGCCAGTCTCCCTCGCCATCCCCCTCTTGATCCTGACTCAGCTTTCCACTGCTTGGATTGTGCCTTCCTAACCTGCTGTCCTCTCCAAATCTCTCCCATCCTTTGAGCCCTAGTTCAAATCATAACTTGGCCCCAAACCATGAGCATCATTGATAATTACCAATAGAAGAGACCTCAAGAAACTCAGTGGAAGACTACCAAGAGGGTGAGGCTATTCTAAGACAACACATAGTTGGGTTGAAAGAACTGGAGAATGAAAGTCTTCGGGAGGCATGGCAGGTGGAGGATGCAAGTCATCTTCAAGTACTGAGACAACCATCATAAGGAAGAAAGTTTCGCCTTACGTTGCTTGGCCCCAGAGGGCAGAACTGGGAACAATGAATGGAGATCATAAAAAGAGAAGCTCTCCATAGAGCTTCCCAGGTGTTAGAGACCTAGTGCACAAGAGCTAGTGTGCTCCCCATCTTTGGAGGTCATCAACATGGCTAGGTGACCCTTTGTTGGGACTATCAAAGATGGTGTCTCTGAATCTGGAATAAATGGAACCAGATGGTCATCACAGTCCCTCCCAACTCTTGAATGACTGGATTTTGGATCATCTGGTTCAACCCTCTCATTTCTCAAATATGGAAGTTATGGTCTAGAGAAGGAAAATGACTAATCTAAGGTCACACAACCAGTGCTGGAATTAGAATATTTAAAAAAAAACATGTTTTCTTGACTCCAAGTGTGGTGCTTTTCTCATCTTCCCAAGCTCCTTCTAAACACACACTTAGACTATAGAAATACAATCTAACTTTTGACTATTTCACTCAACTGTAATTGCTTTATCCAAAGTTACCAGTGAATCTTAGAGGATCCTTATCCAGATGATCTTCATTATTATTTTTAAATCATTACTATTTATTAATAATTTATCATTCATTATTTATTAAACAAGGATTTGTTTTTAATTATTATATTATATATTTATTATTATTATCCAGATTATTTTTATGCCAGATCTTTATCCTTCTCTCCTCTTGGAGGATTTTTGTGATATTCCCCTCAGTTTTCTCCAATCTCCTTTGCTGTGCCACCATCCATATCAGACCCTTACTTGTGGGGGTTCTCCATGGCACTGTCCTGCATCCTCTCCTTTTCTCTTTCTATACTCATTATTTGGTGACCTCGTCAATTCTGATGACTTAACAACGTCCTTGAAACCTTATGAACCTTATGAATATGGAAATAGGTCTTGATCAATGACACATGTAAAACTTTGTGGAATTGCTCATTGGCTACGGGAGGGGGGTCGAGGGAGGGGAGAGAAAGAAGATGAATCATGTCACCATAGAAAAATATTCTAAATTAATTAATTAATTAATCATGATTCCAAAGGAATAATGATAAAGCAGGCTGCCCACATCCTGAAGACATTTTCAGACATGGCCTATGTGGGAACTTGTTTTACGGGACTTGGTCTATTTGTTATAAAGATCCTTCTTTTTCAGCTTGGGGAGAGGAGGAGGGAAAGAGATGCTTAGGTTAGAGTATCCAAAAAAGAGAAAGCAGAGCTCATTGAAACTTTTTTTTTCCAAATGGACAGAAGAGAACAGAAAGAATCATAGACACATGGAACAACTTAAACAGCTTTCTTTTGAATTTATTGCATATTTTAAAAGAAAAGTAAGCCACATATAATAGACACCCACAGTTTTATATGTAGTATCCTCTTTTCTGTTCTATGATGAATTCTGTAAATGGAAGTACCTATTTAAAATTTTTTAAATTTAAATTAAAATTTTAAATTTATTGTTAAAATTAAAATTAAAATTAAATTTTAAAAAATCAGCTACATGAGGACAGGGACTGTATTCATTAATGCTTGTTGATTGATTATCAGGACGACGCTCTCTTACCTGTTCCCTGTGCCTACCTTGTACGCACTCTTCACTTCTGGGAATGAGAACCCCTAATTACCAAAGCAGCTAAGATATCACCTTCTGCTTGAAGCCTTTCCTGAACCACTGCTGCTAGAATCTAATCACCCCACAAGAAGCTTTTATTCATGTTGTGAATGTCCCTAAGTATATGCTGTCTCTGCAACTAGATTGTAAATCCAGTTGAGGACAAGCGCCCTGAGAGCAAAGACAGTTTCATTTTTTCTCTGTATTCTCAGCACCTAGCACAGTGCCTGACATAAACAGTAGGCATTCCATAAATGCTTGTGACTTCAGAAATAAAGATTTTAATTCATCCATGCCTGACTATCTGGGATGATTATTGTCCATCTCTTCTCATACTGCTATCACAGGAGGTCTACTCCCCATTCTGGAGGACCTCCTTGATGTTGTACAGACACCAGTGGGCCATCCTCCAGTTTCATTACATGACCTGCCCTCTTCTTTTCTGGGCATATATTTCTCTAATGACACCATGTATATTACTTCCCTATTGGCAATATTCTGCAGGCTTCTGTCTGCCTCAGTTTCTTCAACTGTAAAATGAGGATCATGAGAGAACCTATGTTCCAGGGTGGTTGTGAGGATCAAATGAGAGATCCTGTACTATCAAGTGCTTAACACAGAGTCAGGTACATATTAAGAAGTGCTTGTGCCCTCTTTATGGTGGCAAAAAATTGGAAAAATGAAATTGTGGTATCTGTTGGTAATGGAATACTATTGTACCCAAAGGAATAATGAACTGGAGGAACTCCATGTGAACTGGAAAGACCTCCAGGAAGTGATGTAGAGTGAAAGGAGCAGAACCAGGAGAACATTGTACACAGAGATGGATACACTGTGGCACAATCGAATGTAATAGACTTCTCTACTAGCAGCCAAGCAATGATCCAGGACAATTCTGAGGGACTCATGAAAAAGAATGCTTTCCCCATCCAGAGAAAGAGCTATGGAAGCAGAAATGCAGAAGAAAAACAACTGCTTGATCACATGACTCAATGAGGATATGACTGGGGACATAGACTCTAAATGATCACCTTAGTGAAAATATCAATAATATGGAAATAGGTCTTGATCAATGACACATGTAAAACCCAGTGGAATTGCTCATTGGCTACGGGAGGGGGGTCGAGGGAGGGGAGAGAAAGAACATGAATCATGTCACCATAGAAAAATATTCTAAATTAATTAATTACAAATTTAAAAAAAAGTGCTTGGCCCTTTGTCTCTGAGAAGGAGGTATCATAGAGTTGGAAGGTGACCTAGAAGAGAAAGATATCAAGCAAACACTGGCAGGAGAGGATTAAGGAGAAGGGGGTGGTCAGCAGAGTCAACTGCTGAAGACATGTTGAGAAGGATGAAGGTGGAGAAAAGGGCATTGGCTTGAAAAATGAAGAGATAGGTGGTAACCTTGGAGAGGCAGTTTCAATTGAGTGGTAAGGTCGGAACCCAGAGTATAAGGGTTTGAGTGGGAGGAGAGGAAGTGGAAGCAATTAGTATCGATTTTCTTAAAGTGTATCTGTGCAAGGAAGGAGAGGTACAGGATGATAGCCTGAGGGGATGATAAGGCCAGGTGAAGTTTGTTTGTTTGCTTGTTTTTAATGATGGGGAGAACTGGATAAGTTTGTAGGCATCTGGGGAAAGCTATTGACTGAAGCTCTCCGAAGAGAAAAGAATGGATGGGATCAAGGATAGAAATACAGTAAAGGATTGACTTTGGCAAGGAAGGCCATCTTTTCATCTAAGATTGGAGCATGGGGAATAGTGTTGAAGAGATCAGAGGAGTAGAGCTGGGATTCCCATCCAACTGTCAAAATGTTTTCAGTGAAGTCTGAGACAAAGTCCTCCCCTGAGTGGAAAGGGGGAGAGCTTGTTGTAGGAGGTTTTAGAAGAGATAAATAGGCTTGGAACAGCTGCCATGAGGAGTATCTGAGAGTCAATTAGCAAAGAATAAAAGGATTATTCTGTAGCAATGAGTGCTCAGTTAAGATTAGATAACATAAATTTATAGTGGACCCATTAGACACAATTGCCTTGAGTGACTTCCTCCAGCTGTATTCAGCAGCTGCTGAGTAGGGGTGAGTGGAGAAGGTGGACGGTGTGGGTGAACCAGGGTTCAGGTGGCAAGATATTTCTGATGTTAAGAAAATGGGAGCAGTGGTTAGTTGAACTAGTTAAAGATTGCTACAGAAGACCAAGATTGCAAAGGCAAGATAGTAAAGCCAAAACAGGGGTGATGAATTGGGAGATGATGGAAAGGAGGAATGGCCTGGAGGTCACGGTGAGGACAAAGAAAAGATTTAGGTTAAGAAATGGCTATTGGGCCAGAAGCAGAGAGCCCTGAGAAGACTTCAATGAACTGATACAGAGAAGAGTGAGCAGAACCAGGCAAATAATTCCCCTGGTGTCTATTGTCCTTTGAGGACAAAAACTAAGCAGTTTTTTTTTTAAACCCTTACCTTCCATCTTGGAGTCAATACTGTGTATTGGCTCCAAGGCAGAAGAGGGGTAAGGGCTAGGCAATGGGGGTCAAGTGACTTGCCCAGGGTCACACAGCTGGGAAGTGTCTGAGGCTAGATTTGAACCTAGGACCTCCAGTCTCTAGGCCTGGTTCTCAATCCACTGAGCTACCCAGCTGCCCCCTAAAAACTAAGCAGTTTTGAAAGACTTCACGGTTGTGATCAATTCAATGACCAGGCCTGACTTAGGAAGACTGTTAAAGTATGCCTATCACTTGTGAGCATAGAGATGAAGTACTAGAACCGTAGTCTCTAAAGTGGGAGCTAGGACATGATTTCCATGGAATCACTTAGCTCCTAAGGAGTGTATGATCACCCAGTGGTTGGAAGAATGAGTCATGGCCCACTGTCCCCTAATGACCAGTCAAGGAGGCTTCTTTTCTTTTTTTTTTTCCTTAAATTTTTTTATTTAATTAATTTAGAATATTTTTCTATGGTGACATGATTCATGTTCTTTCTCTCCCCTCCCTCGACCCCTCTCCCGTAGCCAATGAGCAATTCCACTGGGTTTTACATGTGTCATTGATCAAGATCTATTTCCATATTATTGATATTTACACTAAGGTGATCATTTAGAGTCTATATCCCCAGTCATATCCCCATTGAGCCATGTGATCAAGAAGTTGTTTTTCTTCTGTGTTTCTCCTCCCACAGTTCTGTCTCATGAGTTCCTCAGAATTGTCCTGGATCACTGCATTGCTGCTAGTAGAGAAGTCCATTACATCTGATCGTGCCACAGTGCATCTGTCTCTGTGTACAATGTTCTCCTGGTTCTGCTCCTTTCACTCTGCATCAATTCCTAGAGGTCATTCCAGTTCACATGGAATCCCTCCAGTTCATCATTCCCTTTAGCACAATAGTATTCCATCACCAACAGATACCACAATTTGTTCAGCCATTCCCCAATTGAAGGGCTTCCCCTCATTTTCCAGTTTTTGGCCACCACAAAGAGCGCAGCTATGAATATTTTTGTACAAGTCTTTTTGTCCATTATCTCTTTGGGGTACAAACCCAGCAGTGCTATGGCTGGATCAAAGGGCAGACAGTCTTTTAGCGCCCTTTGGGCATAGTTCCAAATTGCACTCCAGAATGGTTGGATCAATTCACAACTCCACCAGCAATGCACTAATGTGTGGGGGCTTGTTTTCAACAGAACCACACCTACTTTTCACCCTGGAGAGCCCAACTCTACCTACTTTGTCCGGTCTTTTATTAGATGTTGGTCTGCAGTTTATACTCTAACCCTCACTTTGGGCAGCCAGGTGGCAGAAACATTCTCTACTTACCCTTCCAATAGATCCATCATAAAAAGAGAAATATGAATGGGGCATGTGATCAAAAAAGTCTGGAGACCACTGAACCAGAGGTGTAGAAAGGAACGAATCTGCAGATGGGACCGATGTGTTGGTTTGTTTTGCTTGACTATATTGGCTGCACTAGAGGACTTCTGGTTAGTGAGAGAGAGAAAGAGTTTATGGGCAGCGATAATGATGCAAAAAGTGAAGAAAAGGGGGAAAAGAGTATCCATGAAACATTTTAAAAATTCACAGAAGAGAGCCAAAGGAAGTTCAGAAGGGGACATAAAGAAAACAGTTTTGCTACTATTGTGTTAAATTTAATATAGGGGATGAGAAGGAAGGCAGGAAGGAAAGAAACAAACATTTATTAAGTTCCTACTATGTGTGAGGCACTGTGCTAAGAGCTTTACATATATGATCTCAGTTGATCCTCAAAAAAACCCTGGGATGTCGGTGCTGCTGTCATCCCCATTTTACAATTGAGGAAACCGAGACAGACGGAGGTGGTGTTTACCCAGGGCCATTCGGCTAGTAAGTGTCTGAGGCTGGATTTAGACTCTGGGCTTCTTGGCTCCAAGTCTGGCACTCTCTTCACTGCGCCATCTAGCTGCCTTTAGTGGGGATGGAAGCTGTGATTTCTTCCGTATAGGGAATTTCCAGATGAGAACACCAGCTCTCCCAATGTCATGTTGGATTGTCTCTGCAACTTTATGTCTTCGAAAGTTGTCTGAGGACACGGGCTGGTTAAGTGACTTCCCCAATGCCACCCACGCAGGATATGGTAGAGGTAGGATTTGGAATTCCCATCTTCCCATCTCTGCAGTTGTCTCTAAAAATGGCCCCAAATTGGATTTAACAGAATGATGCCATTTCAAATACAATCCTCTTCCCTAGTCCCTGATTGTTGATTGACATTTTCATATATGTAAATTCTACATAAAAGGACAAATTTTTAAAACTAGGTTTGGATTGAGTGAGGGAGATTGGGAGAGGAAGGTTAGGAGTTGTGATCAGAGAGGGAAATCTAAGAGGTGTGTGTCATAGGGGGTGGGTAGAACAGTGAGGGGTGATGGTACGGCTTTGTTTGGTCTCTTTAGGTACAGCTGAGATCAGGTGACGGTGAGGAGCACGCTGAGCTGGGAGGCTCAGTGGATAATAATAATGAAGTTCCCAGAGATGAGGACGCAGATAAGGGTTCATTCAGGGAGAAGGGGAAAGCTGAGATGCAGATATTAAACTCCTTGAGAGAAGATGGAGAGTCTAGGAGATAGGGGGCACCAGGACAGGAACAGGGTGTTTAATCTGGAAGATTAAAGGAGGAGAAGCTTCTGAACGATGGAGGTAGAGGGAGCAGCCGAATTGGAAGGATGGAGGAGCGTGCCCACTCCTTCTCCTGGCCCAGTGTGGCATTGAGGTATTTGAAAGATGGCCTCCCCAGAGCTGGAGTGAACATCCAATTAAACAACATCTCCTTAGGGGGTCCAGGCTTCTATGAGTAGATGCAAGTGGAAGCAATGGGAGGAGAAAGTCTTCTATCATCATCATCATCATCAATGCATCAATGGATACTTTAAGGGACTTGTCTTTTCAACTGGAGGGAAGGGAGAAAAAGAACATGGCCCTGTAAAGAGCTAAACTCCTTACAAATATTTTCTCAATTGGTCCTCATAATAATCCACAGAAGCAGGTGCTATTAAGATCCTCATTTATAGTTGGAGAAACTAAGGCAGACAGAGGTTAAGTGACTTGTCCAGGGTCACAAATCCTTAGGCAGGATTTGAACTCCACACCCTCTCTCTATCCACTAAGTCACTCAGAGTCCTCATAATCTAACTAATGAGCTTCTAAACGAATAAGGTAAGGGGGAGGATAGGATAGAGAAGAGAAAGGGGCAGTCAAATGCTGAGACTTAGGTAGGAATGAACAGAGCTGGCTACTAAGGAACAAGACCGAGACTGAGAAAGGGTCAGATAGACGTGATGAAAGTGAGCTGGCACGTCTTAGTCAAACGAGCCAGAAGCTGGCAGAAGGTTGCGGAAGCAGATACCATCAATCAAAGGAAAGTCCAGTTTCCAGGAAGTCCAGCTGCCAGGATCAAGACTTTAGGCTAGGTGGGAAGACTTGTGAACTGATGCGAAGTGAAGGGAGCAGAACCAGGAGTTCCTTGTACACAGTAACAGCAACATTGGCCGACGATCCGCTGTTAATGACTTAGCTCTTCTCAGCAACTCAAAGATTCAAGACAATTCTGAGAAGTACCACCCACCTCCAATGGACTCAAATTGCAGACGGAACCATCAGTTTTTCAATTGACTTTTCTTGCAGCGGGGCTAAGGTGGCGATCGATTTTGCAGGATTTCACATATATAATGGACATACATTTCTTGCCTTCTCAATGGATGGGGAGGGTCAGAGGGGAGAGAGGGATTTGGAGCTCACCATTTAAAAAAGAATGTTAGAAATAATGAAAAACTCTGAAAAATATTACCGGCTCGGGAAGGGGGCACTGAGCGAGAGGGACAGAACTCAGGCAAGAGGACTGAGGAACAGATAAGGGGGCCAACAAAACCAGATGCTCATATTAAGATAAAAGGCTCCAACAGCCTCAGATGCCCTCCATTCTTCTGATCCAAGGCCAGGACTTTGTCCAAACCTAACCAGACTTAGCCCTGGTGGGCACTAGTCGTGGTGGCACTCCTGGCCGAAGTGTGAGGAAGAAAGAGAATGTAACTCGTGGCAAGGAGAGAAAGAGAGAGAGACAGAGAGACAGAGAGAGAGAGAGAGAGAGAGAGAGAGAGAGAGAGAGAGAGAGAGAGAGAGAGAGAGAGAAAGAGAGAGAGACAGAGAGAGACAGAGAGACAGAGAGACAAAGAGACAGAGATAGAGAGACAGAGATAGAGACAGAGACAGAGAGACACAGAGAGACAGAGACAGAGACACAGAGGCAGAGACACAGACAGAGAGACACAGACAGAGACACACAGAGAGACAGAGTCGGAGAGAGAGAGAGGGAGAGAGACAGAGAGAAACAGAGACAGAGAGACAGAGACAGAGAGACAAAGATAGAGACAGAGACAGAGAGACACAGAGGCAGAGACAGAGACAGAGAGACACAGACAGAGACACAGAGAGAGACAGAGTCAGAGAGCGAGAGAGGGAGAGAGACAGAGACAGAGACAGAGACAGAGAGACAGAGACAGAGAGACAAAGATAGAGATAGAGACAGAGACAGAGAGACACAGAGAGACAGAGACAGAGACACAGAGACACAGAGGCAGAGACAGAGACAGAGAGACACAGACAGAGACAGAGTTGGGGAGAGAGAGAGAGGGAGAGACATAGACAGAGGGGGAGAGAGAGGAAGAGAGAGACAGGCAGAGACTGAGAGAAAGAGAGAAAGGGAAGGAGGGAGGGAGAGATAAAAATAGAGAGAAGAGGTAAAGATTGAAGAGAAAGAGATTAGAAAGAGGGGGCGACTTGCCCTGGGGTTCTCTAATTCTTGGTTCTTGGCCCCTCTGGAAGGGTGAACGATCCAGGAATGCCTGCCTGCCTGCCTGCTGAGCCTTCCAAAGGAAAAGACAGAAAACCAGTATTTTTCAAGTTTTCAACATTCTTCTTTTTTATGAACTTGGCCCTGTCTGAGCTGAGTTTTGCCTCGGTGAGTCACCGAGCCCAGTGACAGACAGGATGGCAGAGGGAACAAGAATAGCCTATGAGGTCATTTGGTTCTGAGCCTCTCGCTGGACCCCCTGGAGGTGTCAGGACCCTGTGGCTGGGCCCAGGGCCCTGGGTCTGTGACTCAAACACTGGGGGTTTCCAAAAGATCCCCATGGGCAGTGGCAAGGAGAGGTCATGTCACAATCTCAAAGCTATTAGGAAACCTTCCCCTAGAAAACTCTGGCTGCCTGTCAGGGGTCCTCCAGAGGTCAAGTTGTCATAGACCTACAATATCAGAGCTGGAAGGGGCTTCAGAACAGGGGCAGGGTTAGAGGGATCTTGGAACAAGGAATGTCAGAGCTAGGAGGGGGCTTAGAACAGGGAATGTCATGGCTGGGAGGGGGCTTAGAACAGGGAATGTCAGGACTGGAAGAAGCCTTAGAACAAGGAATGTCAGAGCTGGGAAGGGGCTTAGAACAGGGAATGTCAGAGCTGGGAGGGGGCTTAGAACTGGGAATGTCAGACCTGGAAGAAGCCTTAGAACAAGAAATATCAGAGCTGGGAAGGGGCTTAGAACTGGGAATGTCAGACCTGGAAGAAGCCTTAGAACAAGGAATGTCAGAGCTGGGAGGGGGCTTAGAACAGGGAATGTCAGAGCTGGGAGGGGGCTTAGAACTGGGAATGTCAGACCTGGAAGAAGCCTTAGAACAAGGAATGTCAGAGCTGGGAGGGGGCTTAGAACTGGGAATGTCAGACCTGGAAGAAGCCTTAGAACAAGGAATGTCAGAGCTGGGAGGGGGCTTAGAACTGGGAATGTCAGGACTGGAAGAAGCCTTAGAACAAGGAGTATCAGAGCTAGGAGGGGGCTTAGAATAGGGAATGTCAGAGCTGGGAGGGGGCTTAGAACTGGGAATGTCAGGACTGGAAGAAGCCTTAGAACAAGGAGTATCAGAGCTGGGAGGGGGCTTAGAACAGGGAATGTCAGGACTGGAAGAAGCCTTAGAACAAGGAGTATCAGAGCTAGGAGGGGGCTTAGAATAGGGAATGTCAGAGCTGGGAGGGGGCTTAGAACTGGGAATGTCAGGACTGGAAGAAGCCTTAGAACAAGGAGTATCAGAGCTGGGAGGGGGCTTAGAACAGGGAATGTCAGGACTGGAAGAAGCCTTAGAACAAGGAATGTCAGAGCTGGGAGGGGGCTTGGAACTGGGAATGTCAGAGCTGGGAGGGGGCTTAGAACAGGGAATGTCAGGACTGGAAGAAGCCTTAGAACAAGGAATGTCAGAGCTGGGAGGGGGCTTGGAACTGGGAATGTCAGAGCTGGGAGGGGGCTTAGAATAGGGAACTGCAGAACTGGGAGGGATCTTATAATGCAGAATACTGGAGCTAGAAGGGATCTTACCACATGGAATGTAAGCATTAGAAGGGACCAGAACAATACCTGGTAAATAGAAGGAGCTCAAAAAATGCTTCTTGAGTGATTGACCTTGGAATCCAGAGTTGGAATGATCAATAGTAAATATTTAGAACATCACATCCTTTTATAGACAGGAAACCAAGGCTTGCCTAGAGTGTGGAAGAATGATTTGCTTATGGAAACAGAGATTTACTGACCTTCTTGTAGCACAAAATGTGTTGGCTTTGTAGTCAGAGGACCTAGGTTCAAATCTCACCTCTTCCACGTACTAGCTGTGTCACCTTGGGTAAGTCATTTCTTTCTAGGCCTCAGTTTCCTTTTCTATGAAATGAAGGGGGTTGTACTGGATGACCCTGAGTTCCCTTGTAGCTCTGGAGCTATGCTCCCATGACTCCCAGGCCAAGGCCCTTTCTGTGACACCAATTTCCTTCCAAGGGTTGTACATAAGTCAAAAGTTTATTTTCATTGTTTCTGAAAGGGGAGGGAAATCTTAACCCAGAAAAAAAACCCACAACATAAAAAAACAACCCAACAACCCCAAACCATGCCTACAAAACAACAGCCTATAAAACATGACCCTACAGAAAGAGAAGATGAAGGAGTCACACTATGGGAATCTGTGGATTGTGAGGGGGGTGGTTAGGACCAAGCAGGGGTGGGTGGCTGAAGTGGGGGAGCTGGGAAGGCATCTCTTGAGAAAATGAGCCTTCTCAATGAGAACCAGATGGGCCGTGTTCCTAAACAGGCTCAAGGAATGTCAGAACTGGAAGGGAGCTTAGAGATTAACAAGTCATTTGGCAGATGAAGAAACTGAGGCCCACAGGGCCTTGAGGTCACACAACAAGTAAGCAGCAGAGCCAAGACCTGAATGCTGATGTCCAGGCTTCTGTTTAGGCCCCTTCCAAGTCATGACGCCTCCCCGCCTCAGCATCAGTCCATTGTCAATATGCTTCCTTCCCCGACGGGATCAAGACCTCAGTGGCTCCAGAATGCCATTGGTGTGGGGACGCCAAAGAGTGCAAACCCTGCAAACCTTCGTGTAGAGATTCTTGACTGCGCTCTCCAATAAATTCTCCAGAAAGCAGGCTTGGTGCTTTTACCTTTTTTATATCGGATACTCTTTGGCACTTTGGCAAAGCCTAGGAGCCCTCCCTCCCCTAAGAGGTCTTAAGTGCATAAAGTAAAAGGCGCCAGATTTCAAGGGAATTGAATTAGAGCAAATTAAAGAGAATTTCTCCCCAAGTTCAAGGACTCCTTGGAGTCTATCTATGAGCCCAAGTTAATAACCCCCCCCCCCCATAGCGGAGCTACCAGGTGAGTTTCTTTGGCTCCTTCAACACAAAGTGGGAGCCACCACTGCCCTTATCGGGGGAAGATGGGTTTGCTCTCCAGCTGTGCGTTTATCAGTTGTCCCTTTCCACCCCTCCCCGTGTATTCCTCCATTGTTCTATGGTCACTGGCAGGGGTGATTCTTTTTTCTATTTATTTTCAATTATTTATTTATTTATTTATTCATTCATTCATTCATTTATTTATTTATTTATTTATTCATTCATTCATTCATTTATTTATTTGTTTATTTATTTGTTTATTTATTTATTTTTAAACCCTTACCTTCCATCTTGGAGTCAATACTGTGTATTGGCTCCAAGGTAGAAGAGTGGTAAGGGCTAGGCAATGGGGGTCAAGTGACTTGCCCAAGGTCACACAGCTAGGAAGTGGCTGAGGCTGGATTTGAACCTAGGACCTCCCATCTCTAGGCCTGGTTCTCAATCCACTGAGCTACCCAGCTGCCCCCCAGGGATGATTCTTTAGACTGGAAGGGCTCTATAATTCTTGGCCATTACCCAGAGAAGACTGATGTTCATAGACTTTATCTTAGCGGGCAGAAACAGCCATCTCTAAACAAAAAACCCTCACCTTCCATCTCAGAATCACTATTGTGTATTGGTTCCAAGGCAGAAGAGTGGTAAGGGCTAGGCAATGGGGGTCAAGTGACTTGCCCAGGGTCACTCAGCTTGGGAGTGTCAGAGGCCAGATTTGAACCTAGACTCTCTCATCTCTGGGTCTGACTGTATTCACTGAGCCACCAAACTGCCCCCTTGAGCTGAATCTTTAAGAAAGAGAGGAATTCTAAGTGGTAGAGCTGGAAGAGGGTCAGTGAAGATGCCCAGAGATGGAGGACAGAAGAGTGAGCAGGCCATGTTGTCCAGACTAGAGAGTAGAGAAAGAGTAATGTATAACGAGGCTGGAAACACAGGGGAGAGGTTGCAATCGGAGAAGTGTATACTGGGTGGCCAACGGTCTAATTTCACTAAGGTTGTGTTTCATATTTGATTCTAGAAGCAATAGGGAGTCACTGGAGTTTCTTGAGGGAGGAACTGACGCGAGTAGTTCTACATTTGAGAAAATTACTCTAGAAGCTGAAAGGAGGCTGGATTGGAGTGAAGAGAAACTCAAGACCAACAAGGGGCTCTTGCATGGTCCAGATGGGAGGCAATAAAGACTTGAACTAAGGTGGTGCTTAGTCTCACTCGCATCCAAACAGGAGTCTCCTCTGCAGCATCCCTAGAATTTGTTGTCCAGAACTGACTTCCAGAGCCCTAGTGAGGATGCTAGTTCCCTTGCAGTCTCACGCGACAAATCTAATTGTCTGGTAGGTCTTTATCTGACATTGAGACTCAACTGGCCTCTTCCTAACTTCTACTCATTGGTCTTGGTCTTCTACTCATTGGCCCTCTGGGGCCAAGCAGAACAAGGCTTTGTCACTGTTGCCGATCGGTCACTTCCCACTCTTCGTGATCCCATTTGGGATTCTCTTGACACAGGCATTGGTGTGGTTGGCCATTTCCTTCTCCAGCTTATCAAGAGGAGTCTCCCTGATTTCAGGCCTGGTCCTCTATCCACCACACCACCTTGTTGACCTCATGATCCCATTTGGGGTCTTCTCCTCAAAGATACTGGAATGGTTTGCCATTTCCTTCCTCAACCCATTTTAGAGCTGAACAAACTGAGGAGTTAAGTGACTTGCCAGAAAGTGTCTGAGGCTAGATTTGAACTCAGGAAGATGAGTTTTCCTGACTCCAGGTCTGGCACTTTCTTTACCTTGCCAGCTCACTGCCCAGAACAAGGCTATTCCTTTCAAATACTTGAAGGTGTCTTTCTTGTCTCTCCCAAACTTCTCTTCTCCAGGCTAAACCTCCCCAGTTCTTTCAACTGTGAGGACATGATAACTGGCTTCAAAATATCTAAAGGGTTGGGATATGGAAGAGGGATTAGCCTTGTTCTGTTTGACTGCAGGGGGGGGGGGCAGGACCAAGGGGAAGAAGTTGTAAGTGGAGAAATTCAGGCTTCGCGTCGAGAAGAGCTTCCTAACAATTAGGGCTTTGGACCACCTCCGTAGGTAGTTCCTCCCCTCCCAGCTCCCACTTCCCCAGTGGAGGTTTAAAAAAATTAATTTTAAAAACTCCTTACCTTCCATCTTGGAATCAATGCTCAGAGTTGAGTCCAAGGCAGAAGAGTGATGAGGGCTAGGCAATGGGGGTTAAGTGACTTGCCCAGGGTCACACAGCTAGGAAGTTTCTGAGGTCAGATTTGACCCCAAGACTTCCCGTCTCTAGGCTTGGCTCTCAATCCACTGAGCTCTGTGACTGTCCCCCAGTGGAAACCTTCAAGCAGAGACCAGATGACCATTTGTGAGTTCCAACTCTAAAATCCTCTGGTGCTGGCACTTGTGTCTCCAGAAGAACCCTCTCCAAAATAGGTCACTCAACCAAACAGGGAGCTATTGCTATTTCCCCAGCTCTGTGCTAGCTTCTGTTAGCAGGGGAAGGAAAAGTCATGGTGCCAGCTCTGGAGAGCTCCATGGTCTGTCTGGGGAAACAAGGCTCATGGGCATCCCCGTGTCAGATCTCACATCTGTCACTTTCTCTTCATTGAGGTAACCACCACTCTCCAGCAGCCTTTCATTACATCTCACCTTAGTTGCTTGGATAGTCTTATTGGCTTCTTTGCCTCAAGAGTTTTTCCATACCAGTGCATTCCCAAGACAGCAGGTGCTGCAGGCAAACTAGGGGCTGCTATAGAAGTGCTGGAAACCAGGGTGACATGACTCAGGGCTGAAGTGCTCAAGTCAAGGAAGGCTTCCTGGAGGAGATGGAACTGGGCCTGGACTTTGAGTATCAGGAGGATTTGGAGGGTTGAAGTCAGGTGAGGGAGGTTGCAGCAGTCTGTGGAAATGAAGGAAACAAAGATGAGAGTGGGAATAAAGAGATGAGTGATGTCTGTATGGCAGGGTGCCTGGAGGGGGGAGAGAGAGCTGAGTCTGCCAAGGGTCCCTGGTTGCCACAGAGGAAAAACCAAGAGGGAACCCTGCCCCTCCCTCTCCATCTCTCCATCTCTCTCTCTCTCTCTCTCTCTCTCTCTCTCTCTCTCTCTCTCTCTCTCTCTCCTCTCTTTCTCTCTCTCCATCACTCTCTCTCTCTCTCCATCTCTCTCTCTCTCTCTCTCTCTCTCTCTCTCTCTCTCTCTCTCCTCTCTTTCTCTCTCTCCATCACTCTCTCTCTCTCTCCATCTCTCTCTCTCTCTCTCTCCCCCCCTCTCTCTCTCTTCTCTCTCTCTCTCTCTCTCTCTCTCTCTCTCTCTCTCTCCATCTCTCTCTCTCTCTCTCTCTCTCTCTCTCTCTCTCTCTCTCTCTCTCTCTCTCTCTCTCTCTCTCTCTCCATCTCTCTCTCTCTCTCTCTCCCCCTCTCTCAGCTGTTTTCTTGGCTCTTCTTCCCTGGGTTATACTACTTTGCAGATGATGCCAATCTTGTAGAGGAAACCCAGGCAGGGAGTGGCCTCTCAAAGTCATTAAAATGCACCCTGAGCCCCAGGCCCAGTGGGGCCCCACCCAGCTGAGTAAACACTCATTGGGAACTACATTGACCCAGAATCCCTGGGAAGGGAAAATCCTTGGGAATTTCCCAAGGGAGAGGGAGAGAGACTTTGGTAATTCTATGACTGGTCCAAGCCCCAAACCTGTATGCCATGGCTAAGGGGACCTTCCATCTTGGTCCCAAGTTGGTGAAGGTAGGCATATGCAGGTAAATCCTAGAGAGGCTCCAGGTGGGTGAAGGAGACATGGGGTGACTCTGGGACTAATAACAATGGCCACAGTTAGAACCACTGAGATTTATAGGTTTAGAAGGGGCTTCATACAGGGGGCAGCTGTGTAGCTCAGTGGATTGAGAGCCAGGCCTAGAGATGGGAGGTCCTAGGTTCAAATCTGGCCTCAGACACTTCCCAGCTGTGTGACCCTGGGCAAGTCACTTGACCCTCATTGCCTACCCTTACCACTCTTCTGCCTTGGAGCCAATACATGGTATTGACTCCAAGACGGAAGGTAAGGGTTTAAAAAAAAAGAAAAAAGAAGGGGCTTCATACAATTGTTTTCTCTGAGTCGCCCAACACCCATGTGAAGTTGGTCTTACAGGTGTTGGCCCTGTCTTACAGCTGAGGAATGAAAGCTCAAAGAACTGGAGTTTAATGGGAAGCTTGATCACAGCTCTCTACGGGCAGGGACTTCATCACAAGCACAAGCCACTCTTCATCCCCTGCATCATCAGGGCCGGGACTACTCAGGTCTAAGAGAAAAATGGTGCCACCTCCCTCTCCATCCCTCACACTGACCAATGGGCCATAGAGGAACCCATGATCTGGGATGTAGCAGGAGACGAGAAGGGGCCAATCAAACCAAGATATGACCTGGAAGATGGGTTCATGCGATTGACCAAGGACTTAGAACAGTAGGATTCGTGGGTGAAAGGCACAAGTGATAGTCCAATCAAGAAGTCAAAAGATCATTAATTTAGAAGTGGATGGGCATCAAGGGCCATGAATCTAATCCTCTCATTTTACAGAGGAAGATACTGAGGCTCAGGAGGAAGAACTTGCTCAAGGTCAAACAGTTAGTGATAGCTGAGTATTCCTCTGATTTCAACTCAATCCCACTCAATCCAACCAACTTGACTCAACTAAATTCAACATGGCAGCATGCTTAAAAGGAAACAATTCAGAATATGGAGTCAGATCTGGAGGGATCATAGGGAAAGGGGATGGAAGCAAGTCTTTCTTCTGCTGACTAATAGCCAAGTGGCCTTGGACAAGTCACCTTCTTTTTGAGCTTAAGTTTCCTTATCTGCAAAATGATAACTTTGAGCCAGATGATCCCCCAAACTCCTTCTAGTTCTAGCAGCCTATGGACCAACTTAACTCATTACTGAGCCCTTATTCTAGAAACAATTGTCAGGGTTCTTCTATTCTCTTAAAATGTACCAAGTGCTTTGGATACTTGGTCTTATCAGAGGCTTCCAGTCATTCTGGGAGTTAGGCACCATAATTCTCTCCACTCGACAAGGAAGGAAACCAAGACAGACAATGGGTGAATGATTTTCCTGGGATCATAGAGTCAGTAAAGGGCAGAAGAAGGGTGTGAATGCAGGTCTTCCTGAGGCCACATCCAAGAATGCTGCTCACTCTATCACACTGTCTTCTCCCACCTACTTCCTGGGTGCCCTGTGCTCCAAGATTGTGGGGAAATGGAGAGAAAGAGAAGATACAGTCCCTCACCTGGCCTCAGGGAACTTGCAATCTATTTGGAGAGAGAAAGTGTAAGAAAGAGACAGCAAAGAAATAGTAGATCACGAAACAAGGTATGTGGGACTGGTTTTGAGTCTAACAGGAGGTTCAGAGGGAGACCAGAAACTTCCAGGGGGAAGAGGATTGAATTGAGCCTTGAAGAATGGATAGAGAGAACAGAGCAAGACAAGGAGAGCCCTTTTCTAGCTGAAAGTCTTTCATGAGATCCCTTTTATGGGGAAGAGGGGACAAAGAGAGGCTCAGGGAGATGCTGGAGTTGGCCTTGGGTCACTCAGAGCCTCAGGCTCTTCCACACTAGGAGTTACAAGGCACTTCTCCTTCTCCTTCACTTGCATTGTCCCCTGAGGGTTCTTCTTGGCCACAAATAACCTCTGGGTGCTGCCTCAAGACAGATGGGATGTTGTGTGACAGGTCAGACCTTAGTGGCCAGTGTCTCAGCCTCTGTTTCTGCCTCATCCCCTTCATCTCCCTACCCTGGGGAAATCAAGGCCTAAACCCCACCAGGCAAAGAAGCCTTCTCCACCCTGGGACAGAGATCCCCTGCAGTGGCCCCTCTGGGGCTGGAAAAATGATCTTCCCCTCTTCCAGAAGTCATTCCTCTACATATGGAATATTTAGCTCTTTAATTTTAGTCTCCCCATTGCCCTTGTGTCTTTAGCAGAGACAGAGACCAGGTGGTGGGGCCCTCCCTCTTGTCCCATCCTCTTACTCCATCTATCATCATCCACAAAGCTCCATCAAAAGAGCCAAGATCCTTCCTCAGCAGAATATGTTTCCCAGAAAATTCCAGGGAGAATTGTTTTAAGGGAGGAAGGTCTGTAACTCCATCAACATAGGTAATTCCTGGTATTCAAAATCCCTTCATTAATACATATCAGCTGTAATTCACAATCTGAAATTTGGGAGTGGGTGGGTAAAAACTCTTCCCTCCCATCTTAGAATCAATACTGTGTGTTTTTTCTAAGGCAGAAGAACAGCAAAGGCTAGGCAAGGGGGGTTAAGTGACTTGTCCTGGGTCACACAGCTAGGAAGGCAGATCTGAGGTTGGATTTGAACCCAGGACTTCCTGGTTCTAGGCCTTACTTACTCTATTTCCATGGAGCCACCTAGTTGTCCTCTGTAACTTAAAATCTTAAAGAGTTAGTGATTTACCCAGGGCCAGATAGCTAGTATATGTCAGAGGCAGGACTTGAACCCAGGAGAGGCAGAGGTACGCTGGTAAATATTGAACCACCAGCTCTCAAAAAAAATACTCACAAAAGCTTTAAGTTTAATTTGCAATATTAGGCTTTCTTACATCACTTCATTAAGTCTAGACAATCAGCAAAACAACAAACTAAGGGTAAATCTGTAACATTTACTAATTTCCCAGATGTGGAAATTTGTACTAAAAATTTAACAATAAGGTCTTTTCTGGAGGAGCAGCTTCTAGCAAACCCCTACTAAACCCAGGCCTTCCTTGCTTTGTCTCAGGCTAGCCCTGCCCATGCTGGCTGTTTGACGTTGAATAAATCACACAGCACCACACCATGGCATACTGCCTCGATGGAGATTGTCCCTGGATCAATGGGAGGGAGAGAAGGGCTCTTCCGGCAAGATTCCCGTGACCTTCCCTTCCAGAGCATCACAGCATCACAGACTTCCATCAGAGTTGGATGGAAGCTCTCCTACATCTCATCCAACCCAAACTCCATCATGGCCCTCTCCAACAGAGAGAGGAAATGGCCATCAGGCCGAGGGAGGCTCATGGCAGGCCATTTCACTTTGGGCCATTCTAATTGTTAGGAAGGTTCTCCTGACATCCAGATCCAATGGGCCACTTTTCAAACTCTACTCATTCTCCCTCGGGGGCCAGAAATAAGTCAAATCTCTCTTCCCATGTTGGCCTTTCAGATTCTTCAAGATAGATATTCCGCCGATTTTCCAGAATGAAGATCACCCAAGACCTCCAGCTCCTCTTCCAAGAGCATGGACTTGAGTCCCTTTCCTGGCCCCCGTCCCCAGGATGAGACACACTGAGCTGGTCTCACCCTCTTGCCTCCCTACCCAAGAGACCAATAATTCACCATCATTGTCGTCATCGTCGTCTTCATCATCTACGGACAATAGTAATAACATCTGGTATTTATGGAAGCCTTTCCCTGTGCATTATCTCATTGGGAATTTATGTTGGAAAGCTCAGTGACTGATACAGCTGACAGTCTTTGTTTAAGCTCCAGGTAGGCGAATGAATGAATGAATTCAACAGAACCAACCTGACCCGGGGAAGTGATTTTCTCTGCCCTAATGCATACCTAGTCAAAACAGCCAGTAGTGGTGAAACCTTTACGTAAAGCCCTCTAGGGCAGGTTTTCTATCTTGGACTGACACTGTGGAATAATAATGAGTTCCCTGTACTTTTAGAACTTTAGTGTATAGCAGTCATCTTGCCCAGTTCAAATCCAAAGCTCCACTGTGCTAGCACCCTGCACCGTGCCTTCTCCAGGCTTCCATTTTGTGGGAGCTGCCCCATGCAGCCCTGGAATCCGGGGCTCTGAGATCCCCATGGCCCCACGTCCCAGGTTAGGGACTTACCTCTTTTCACCTTGAATTTTGAAAAGTGAAATGAGACCAAGCCCCATTTCTCAGCTCGAGGCGGAAGGGAGTTGGGTCCTCCTCCCTTACCATGTGGTGTCACCTGCTATGAATGAAGAATCCATCACCCTTAGATGTCAGTGCAAGAAAGAAAAAGATAAGCTACACTGTCAGCTTCTTTTTTTAAACCCTCACCTTCCATCTTAGAATCAATACTGAGTATTGGTTCCAAGGCAGAAGAGTGGTAAGGACTAAGGAGTGAGGGTTAAGTGACTTGCCCAAGGTCACACAGCTAGGGAGTGGCTGATATCAGGTACTTCAGAATATTTCAATGGTGCAGCCACTTGAAAGAGGCTGTGTCCACCCTCCAGGTGCCAGATCTGATTTTAGAAACAAGAATCCAGGGCCTCCCGGATGGGTGACTCCATCATAGGTGATCAGGGAACAGACTCCGGTTACCCTTGTCTTAAGTGGTTCTCCCAGTGATGTTGGGTGTTTTTCACAGCAGTGTTAGAAGATCAGTATCTCCCATGAAGTGGTTAGGCAAAATAAGTTTCTAGTGATTCACCCAAGGTCTTTGGTAGACGCAAGGGAACTCCAGAGATGGCAGACTTGGTTATTTACAAACCTCCAAGGGCACGACTAATTTTCAGTCAGCCAATCCTAAGCTCCCTTTTGAATTCAATCTGAGAAATATATTTTTTGCATTTCATAAGGGGACACAAGGCATAAATACACCTATAATTAATGTATAAATATATCTGTTACCTCTGTTATTTCCCCTTTGCTTTCTGTGATTTTACCAATTAATTGGGGGAGAACAATTGATCAAAGACCCCTCTACAAATAATTCTTGGACGAATAAATGAGTTAGTGAATGAATGAATGAAACAGAAAATGCCTTCTCTCCTCTCCAAGGAGCTTCTAGTCTAATTGGCTATATGACAGAGACATAGTGCTCTAACTACCGTGTTAAACCAGTGGATGAAGGGAAAGGAATAAGTATTTGAATGGTACCTATTGTATCCCAGGTACTATGCTAGATTAAAAAAATTTATTTTTATTATGTACTTAATAACCACCAGCACCACCAAAAATATTTAACTAAACAAATGCATAAAAAAGATTTTGTGCAAACCCACAAACTTCACACTGTTTATACTTTGTTAAAATATGTAAATTATATGCATGTGCTAATATGCACATCCTCTGCTTTTGAGTTCCCTTTGGATTTATTTTTCTTGGATACTTTTTCCTCTTGATTGCATGGCTGTTATTTTTAAAAATGTAATCATAGTATGTATTATCATGAGTCTCTTTTCTTCTCTTTTCATTCCTTCATGTATTTCCCTTCTTTTCTTTTCTTTTTTTTTAGAACCCTCACCTTCCATCTTGGAATCAATACTGCATATTGGCTCCAAGGCAGAAGAGAGGTAAGGATTAGGCAATGGGGGTCAAGTGACTTGCCCAGGGTCACACAGCTGGGAAGTGTCTGAGAACAGATTTGAACCTAGGACGTCCCATCTCTAGGCCTGGTTCTCAATCCACTGAGCTACCCAGCTGCCCCCTCCCTTATTTTCTTTATACTTCCAATATTAGTCCTTTCTAGTAACATTATATAACCCATTACAATATCACAACATATTCAACCATTTGTCCCATTCATTACATGTATTATTTTCAGCTATTTTGTCTTAACAAACAAAGCTCCCATGAATCTTTTCATACATACAAAGCTTTTTACTCTCTCGATGATGCCTTTAGGATTTAACTCTGATAATAGTATCTCTAAGTCAATGAGTATGAAGAGCTTTACAGCTCTTAACGTATATTTCCATCTTGCTTTTTAAAAAAATACCACAGCTGCTCTAGCAATGTAATATTAGGCTTGTTCGTTCAAGTTCTTCTCAGCATTTTATAAGATCGTTTTAGCTTCTTTGGTCCTCAGTTAATATATATTACCAGGACCATATTTTGCTAGATTGGTCCTTAGGCAGTAGACACAATCCATTGCCAGGGCCATACTCTTTCTAAAACAAGTCTATCCAGCTTGTTCATACCCAGTGGGACTTTTTTCAGTGCCAGAATTGTGTGATGAGTGTTAAAGTAAGACTTTTGCAGAATATTTATGCTCTCTAAGTCATTGTTGCCCCACCAGAAACTGTATTTGGATTATGTGTATGCTCAGGCTTAGATCTACTACTAAATTCATGCAGGTGTGTGGAGACTCTCCAGATATCTATCTTATTTAACTTATCTAAAGTTCTATTCATCTCCTTAAACTTCTTCCTTATTCATTTTTTGGTTAGATTTATCTAGCTCTGATAGGGTAAAATTAAATAAAGTTCCTCACTTATTATTTTTGCTCTCTATTTCCATCTGTATCTCATTTAGTTTTTCCTTTGAAAATCTGGGTGCTATAAGATTTGGTAGGTACAGTACAATACTCATCATGCTTCATTATGCATAGTACCCTTCATCCCTGAATACAATATAGCTAGCTTGTTCATTCCTTCCAATTATATCCATTTTAGCCCCAACTTTGTCAGAGATCATGATTGCTACCCTTACCCTTCTCTGGATCAGTTGAAGCATAGTATATTCTGTTCCAGCCCCTCATCTTCACTCTATATTTGTCTCTCATTTGTAGTGTGTTTCTTGTAGACAACACATTGTCAGTTCCTAGTCTTTGCTCCTTTCTGCTATCCATTTTCTTCCCATGTATGAATTTATTCTATTATATTCAATGTCATAGTTACTAATTGTGCATTTTCATCTACTTGGTTCCTCCTCACTGTTTCCTTATCCTCTCACCTTGCCTTCCAAGTCCTAGACTCCTAGTTCCACCTTTCTAAAGGTCACTCCCTTATCCCTTGCCCTTTACCTTTTAGTTCTTAGTTTATCCATCTTTTCCCCAAGCCCATTCCTTATCTCCTAACTGTGCCATCCTATTTTTGATTCTCTTATCACCTCACCTTATCAACCCTTCTCTCTTAGTATGTACTCACCTCTGGATATTCTTCCCTTCCTCCCCTTTTCTTATCCCCTTGTCCTCTTTTCTCTCCCTTCTTTTTTCCCCCTAGTCTTCCCAAAGAAATCCTAGTCCCTCCTTATTCCATCCCCCTTCCCTCCTGTCTTTCTATATGTTAAGAAAAATTTTACCCTTCTAATTTTGTATATTGTTCTCCCTTTATCTCAGATCAGATGAGAATTGGGTTCTAGTATTCCCAGACCTCCAATCCCTCATCTCCTTCTCCATAGCAGTTCTTCCACTCATTCCTTATCCATATAAGAGCCATTCCACATTGCCTCCTCCTGGTCAGTCCACTACCATTTTGGCTTATTCCTTTCTATTCCCTTGACTTTGGTTCTTCCATTCATACCTGCTCCTTCAAAACATCCAGGCACTGACGCCATTACCAAGGGTCATAGATGACATTTTCCCATACCAGAATCCAACAATTTGAGCTTTGGGTTGCTTATGATTAGTCTCTTGTTACCTTTGTATGTTTCTTATGGAACAAATTTTCTGCTGAGTTCTAGGTGTTTCTCCAGTAATAGTTAAAAATCCTTTAATTCATTAAATATCCACTTTTTTCCTTTTATAATTATGCTCATTTTTGCTGGATGTGTTATTCTTGGCTGTAAGTCCTTTAAGCTCTTTTGCTTTGCAATATGCTATGTTCCAGGTCCCGCATTCTTTAAATGTTGCAGCTGTTGTGCTATTCTGACTATAGCTCCACAGTGTTTAAATTGTTTTATTTTTCTTGTTGCTTGTAGTATTTTCTCCTTAACTTGGGAGCTGTGGAACTTAGCAGTAATGTTCCTGTGCATTTTCATTTTGGGTCTCTTTGAGGTGGCAATGGGAGGATTCTTTCAACCTCTGTTTCTAGAATTTCTAGGTGCTAAATTCTTTCAAAGAATTATTTATTTATTATGTAACAGGTAACTTTATTTTTTCTGGGTTATACATGTATCATCATGAAAAATATATTTCCATATTGTTCATTTTTGTAAATGGGTAATCTTATAGAACCAAAACTCCAAATCATAAACAATTGAAAAATTGTAGCTTTCATCTGCATTCTGACTCCAAAAGTTCTTTCTCTAGGGCTGGAGAGCATTCTTTGTCCTAAGTCTCTCAGAATTGCACTGCAGTAGCTAAGTCTATTATAGTTGATCATTCCTCAAATGTTTCTGTTACTGTGTACAGTGTTTTCCTGGTTCTGCTTATTTCACTCTGCATCAGTTCATGAAGATTTTTCTAGTTTTTTTTTTCTGAAATCATCCTGTTCATCATTCCTTATAGCACAATAGTATTCCATCACCATCAATTTGTTCAGCCATTCTCCAATTGATGGACATTCCTTTAGTTTCCAATTCTTTGCCACTGCAAAAAGAACAGTCATAAATATTTTTGTACAAGTGGGTCCTTTCCTTTTTTTTTATCTGTCCAGGATACAAACTAATAAGTGGTATTTCTGGATCAAAGGGTTTGCGTTCTTTCATAGCCTTTTGGACATAATGCCAAATTGCCCTCCAGAATGGTTGGACCAGTTCACAGCTCCACCAGCAATGCATTACTTTTCTGGCTGCTAAATTCTTTAAAGAATTGATAAATCAGTCAACCAAGATTTATTAAGCTACTATGTGCCAGTCGATGTGCTAGGACCTGAGGATACAGAGAAAAGTAAAATATCCTCTGCTCTCAAGGATCTTTCATTCTAACCAGTGAGACAACTGGGAGATTGGGTTTAGAAAGAATCAGGGATCATTCCTATAGTGCCTACTTCTTCCAACGGGAGGGGTGGGGCATAGAGCATTTCATCTCATCGTCTTCTTCCTTCACTGCTTTCCCTTCAACAGAATCCATAGCACTAGGCAAGGATAACAATTATAATTTGCATAATAATTTAAGCACCTTTTCTGGATCCCCTCAACTGCTAGAGCCCTTCTCCCCAAATTCCTTTGTAAGTAGAGGGCTGGTCCTGGAGTCAGAAAGACCAGTCCCAGACACTTACTAGCTATGTGACCATGGGCAAGTCACCAGACGTCTATATGCCTCAGTTTTCTCAGTTATAAAATGTGTATAAAAAGTACCTACCTCCAAGAGTTGTTGGGTAATCAAATGAGAAAATATTTGTGGAGTTTAGCACAGTAGATGCTTAATAATAATTTATAATAATAGTTGTTCCCTTCTTCATCTTCCTTTGTATTTAATCATGTTTATATACATTTATTTTTTATATTTATATATTTTTATTTTTATTTATATTTATTTACTAACTTTCTATTCTTTTTATTTTCTATTTATTAACTTTCTATTCTATTTTTAATAGGCACTTGCTGTCCCTTCATTACAACGTTACCTCATTACAAGTAAGGATTTTTTCATTATTTATAATCCCAGTGTGTCTAGCTTGTAATAAGTACCTTATAATACTTGGTGATTGATATATCTGTTATCAGATGGCTCTTTACCTCAGCCCTGTGAAGTACATACTACAGGTTTCATCTCCATTTTACAGATGAGGGAATCAAGGTGAAGTGTGAAGTGGCTTGTTTAGGGTCACGCTGTCAAAAAATGTTAGAAGTAGAATTTGAATTCAATCCCCTTGGTTCCAACCCCTGGTTTCCTTGCTCTATACAACAGTGCCTTCTATATTATTGTGGCTGACAGTTGCAAATTGGTCTCATAAGTGACTGTTGGAGCCATAGGATTTAGGACTGGAAGGGTCCTTAGAGGTCATCTTGTCCAACTCTCTTATTTTACAGGTGAGGAAACTGAGGTCCAGAGAGGCTAAGGGATTTGAAAAACAGCACTTAGATGACAAAGTGACAAAGGTAGGATTTGAATCAAGATCTCTGATTCTAAAAGCAATGCTCTTTCTGCTATATTATAGTATCATAGTGGCTCTGAAGGGCTCATGGCAGTGAGTCCTGACCTATGGACTCTTCATCTCCACCTGAGAAAGAAGTAGTTGCCTTCTACTGTATCAAGAGGTACTTCCTTTGGATCCTGGGAAAATAAGCAAGTAACCATCTACATAGGATGAATAAACCTTGGGAAACCTCTCCCGAGAGATTAAATCATTCAACAAACATTTATTAAGCTCTTACTGGGTGCGAAGGATTTATATTAAATCTCTACCTTATCTCCCTTATTCCCCAATCTCCCTTATCTTCAATCTCTCTCTATCTTTCCCTATCTACTGACTCTGCTCCTAGAGCCTATTTATCTTGCAAAAACAAACAACCCAACTCACTTGATTCATCTATCCCCTCCAGTTATGTTCCCATTTCTCTCTTCTCTTTTGTAGCTAAACTTCTCTAGAAGGTTGACTCCCATAGGTCTCTCTCTCCTCTCACTTTCTTCTGACCTCATGCAACAGAAACTGCTCTCTCCTAAGTTTCCAATTGCCAAATCCCAAGACCCTTTCTAAATCTTCTTCCATCTTGACTTCTTGCTAGCCTTTAACAGCCAATGACCATCTTCTCCTCTCTCAGTCTTCTACACATCTGACTGCTCCTTCTCAGTCTCTTTTCTTGGATTTTCTTCCAAGTCATGGTCACCAATGGGTGTTCCTCAAGCTTCTGTCTGGGTTCTCTTTTCCTCTCCCTCTATATATTGTGTCTCTTGTGATCTCATCAGCTCTCATGGATTCAACTTTCATCTCTTTGCAGATGATGCTCAGATTTATTTTTCTCGTTCTAATCTCTCTCCTGCATTCCATTCTTGAATTCCAGTTGCCTATTGTATATCCCAAAGTGGATGTCTTGTAGACATCTTCAGCTCAATATACTTAAAACTGAACTCACGATCTTTGGCCTATCCTCTCCCCACCCCCAAACTCTCTTGTCTTCCTAACTTGCCTGTGACTGTTGAGGTAGCCATTGTCTTCCCGGTCACCCAGGCTTACCCATTCCACCCACCCCACCATATCCAATTATTTTTCAAGTCATATAATTTCTGCCTTCCTAATATCTCTCCTATAGGGCCCCCTCTCTCCTTTGCTGGTGCAGGCTCTCATGACTTCATATCTAGATTATTGCAGTAACCTGCTGGTGGCTCTCCTCACTCCGACCCATTCTTCATTCAGTTGGCAAAGGGATTTTCCTACAGTACAAGTCACCTACCTACTTCTTCTGGCCTCCAGGATGAAATAGAAAACCCTCTCCTTGGTATACAAAGTCCACTATAAGCTGACCCCTTCCTGCTTTTCCAGGAAGCTTCTTACACCTTACCTCCTCTCTATACCCCACGATCCAGTGTGGAGCCAACACTACACTCCATCTCCCTGTCTGAGCATCACCTCTGGCTGTCCCCCAAGGTTGGAACATTCTCTCTCCTCATCTCAACCTCCTGGACTCTCAGATCTCCCTCTAAAGTACCACTTTTTTTAAACCCTTACCTTCTGCCTTGGAATCAATATTAGTCCCAAGGCAGAAGAGTGGTAAGGACTAGAATGACTTGTCCAGGGTCACACAGCTAGGAAGTGTGTGAGATTTAAAATGGTTGAGGTCTTAAACTGTAGTGATAAAAATAGTGGAAGATATAAATTGTGATATATATAAGAGAGGGTGAGTAAATTTGACCGCAGAAATATGTTTCACTACAGTGTCTTGGGTTTTAAAATCAAATATAAGGTGGTCGCCAGGGAAATATTCCCAATTATTCAAATACCCAAGTCAATTGGGTTTTATAGAGATTTTAATTAACAATACAATGAGTAATCAAAGAAAGAGAGAAAGAGTAAGAAAGGAATAAGTATGAAGAGCCTCAAGCCAGTATGGCCTAGACCTGAGTCTTAAAAGAGAAATCAGTCAGTTTTTTATAACTCACCATAAGATCTGTCTAAGTAAGGAATTCTAATGACACCAGGCCAGCATCCTTCCTCAAAGAGTCTTCCAGCCAGAGATTGTTTCAAAGGGCCTCTCTCAAGAGCCTCCAGAGCTTCTACCCCAGAGGGACAGAGCCCCTCAGAGGAGCTCCTCAAGGAGCTCTCCTTCAGAATGAGAGTCAGAAATCGAGATCCTCAGAATGAGTCTTCTCAAAATGAGCTCCCTCAGAATCAGATCCAGCTCTTCTCTGAGCTCTTATTTTTAAGGGCAAAATCTGCTATGTCACCTTCCCAAAGTCCTTACATCTACCAATCACTGTAGATATTCCTAAAGGACCGCCCATTTTGAATTCACAGCTGAGTAGTTTTAATCTCTTTAGTAAGAGAGAAAAAAATGCTGCTGTGTTGACTAATTTCATTAAGAGAAAACCTCTGAGTAAGTTTTCACCTTTTAGGTCTAAGTAGTTTATAAGTTGCCCACCTTTATAGGTACTTAGTATCCCATTGTATCAATTCTAAAACAGTCATGACTCAAAGAACTTCCTGTCCCTTCCATAAGCATGGATCAAAGTACTTTTCATTGTTCTCAAGGAGCTCTCTGTCCTAAAGCAGTCCTAAGTAGGGTGGAGTAGGGATATTCCCAAGGCAAGGAGCCCCCACACTCAAGTAGAGTTCTCACCATCTGCTAGGGAATTTTTTTTTAAGTAGAAGATTCCCCAATGGGGGAAACCCCTAACATTCATAAGTCTGAGAAATTTTGAGGTTTACAAGTGTCTGAGGTCATATTTGAACCCAGGACCTCCTGTCTCTAGACCTAGCTCTCAATCCACTGAGCTACCCAGCTGCCCCCTAAAGTCCCACTTCTGTAGGAAGTCTTCCTCTAGTCTCCTTAATGCTAGTACCTTCCATCTGTTGACTGTCTCCAATTTATCCTGTATACATCTTGTTCATAGCTTCATTCAGCTGTCCCCCCCCCCCAACCCCAGTCATTAGATGGTGAGTTCCTTAAGAGAAGAGACTGCCTTTTGCTTGTCTTTCTAGTCACAGCACTTGGCACAGTGCCTGGCACTTGGGAGGTGTTTAATAAATGCTGATCGCCAGAGTGAAGGACTCTGTATGAAGTTGTGCATGTGGGGGTGGGGGGGTGAGGATGCTCAAGTTTACACAGCTACTCCTGCCCTCATTCAGCTAACAGTTAGGGAGGGGGAAGGTTACCAGAAAGATCCCTGCCTTACCGGATGTTACAAGCTAATTTCATAAACAAAGTGTGAATAGCGGTTCAAGGGAAAAGGCCAGCACCAGCCTGAGGGACAGCAGCGACCAGCGACCAGCGTCTTCTGGAAGATTACTTGGGAGCAGGGGAAACACTGTTCCCCTTTGCTTTCTTCTCTGGTCAATCTATCTGGGATGGGCTAGAGCAGATGGAACTGGCGGCCCTGGGAAGGGGCAGGAGATGGTGATCCCCTTGAAGAGCCTCCACGCTCTGATGCTGCTTTCAGCCCAGAGCCCTAGTGACCACCAGGAGGACTGGAAGGAAGAATGTTTCAGTCTGCAGGGGATGGAGATGAGGATGAGGCTCGTCTCTCCAAATCCTGGATGAGGCGCTACTTTGGAGCTGATGGAGTCTGAGGGAAACAAAGCCCTGTTGGGGAGAGGCTGCTGTGGATTCTTTCCCCTGGTGTCATACGGGCTGGGGAGAAAGACAGGGTCAGGAAACAGAGCCCAGCCATTGAGGAGAATTCATGGGGAAAGGTGACACCAAAGAAGATGACTATGGACTCAGAGGTGTGCTGGAGTCAGCTCAAATGGGTTCCCAAAGCCAATTGTTAAATGGTCAGGGCAAGCTTCAGAAATCGGCAACTGCTACACATCGGGGCTTGATTGATTATTTTGTTGATTTCTAAAATTAAGAAAGTGATGGAGAAAATGCTAATAAAGGGGACAACACTTGAAAGTGTGTGCTCCATATATATATACATGTATAATTTTCAGAGACCTAAACATTTACCAGCACATCATTCCCTGTGGTCTCACTTGAGAAAAGGAATTGGAGTTAGAACCAGGGTTCTACTCATAGACTAACGGAAGCCCTGAGTATGAGTCTTCATCCAGATGGTTTCATTGTTTGCTACAAAACAGACTTGTCTGTCCCAGGAGCCTTCCCTGTGTTTCACCTGGCTAAATCTCTCCAGGGATCTATGCTGTTCTGATCTCAGGGAAGCAGCATAGCCTAGTGGTTAGAGCTGTGGACTGCAGGCTGGGAGCCCTCTTTCACTATTAAAGCATCATAAAACCATCTAGTTGGACCCAGAAGGGCCCTTGGAGAGTCCTCTCCTCCCAAACACACACACACACACACACACACACACACACACACACACACACACACACACACGCATGCTTGTGCTCACACTCATTTCGGATCTGGACTTTGATGAGATTTATTCTGAGATTCTCCTTTTGAAATGAGATTCTCCATACCTAGAGTAGCAGCCTCACAGGGTTAGTCTCATGCATTCAAAGTGTTCTGCAAACTTTAAAGTGCTCTATAAATGTCTCTTTTGTCAGACTTGTGCAGCAAGATTGGAAAGTTCCTGATGTCCAATGTCGAGAAACAGAACACTAGTTCCATCTATCAAAGAAGCTGGATTATTAAAGAAGTAAAGAAACCTTCCTAGGTCTAGCCTCAGTGGGTCAAACCATGGATTTACAGTTGTAAGAAACATTGGGAGTTATCTAGATCAATGCAGAGGATGGAACTGAGGGCACAATGATGAGGCGAATTGAGGCACATTTGCCGCCCACTTAACCAAGGAAGGAATCGAATGTAGGTCCTTGGACTCCAGGTCTAGCGGGGGCTTCTACTCTATGGAGGCATGCTAGAGTTTTTGTTGTGACTGCAACTGTGGCTCAGTTTCTCCTACTGTAAATGAGAGCTAACTAATACTAACCATCCCCAAACAATGGCATTTCAATCCTAGATTTCGAGTTGGAGGGACTCAAAGAAGTCATCTGACTCATCTTCCACCCAGGCAGCCCATGGTACCCTGGGGCAGCTCCCTCCTTGTGAGGAGCTCCAGTCCTTCTGTCACCCCTTCTACCCATCTGGTCTTGGTCTGCCCTCTGGGGCCAAGCAGAACAAACCCTCTTTAGGAGACACTTGCAGACAGATCCCATGTTCTCCCTGGCCCCTTTCCCTCCAGGCTAGCTATTGTGAATTCCTTTGACCAGTCCTCCTATAACATGGCCCTCAGACCCTTGGCCATGTTACATGTTCCCATTTCTCAGTATCCTTTCGAAGCTTGCCATTTTTCACTCCATTTCCCTGTGTGTCTGCTTTTTCACCATGAGCAATATGGAAACATGTGTTGCGTGACAACACTGGTATAACCTAGACGAGACTATTTACTGCCTCGGGGAGGGGGAGGGCGAAGGGGAGAAGGGAGAGAGAGAATCTGGATTGTGAAATGTCAGATAACATTTGTCAAAAATTGTTTCTGTAAGAAACTGAAAAAAAAAACTGTAGAAGTTAAAAAAAGCCGCCCCTGACTTGGCATCCTTCGGCGTGTCTCCAGTGGACAGTGCAGAGCTGGAGCCCACCCTTTCCAGTCACTCACTAAAAGGAGCATCTGTGTCTCCCCCTTTTCAGGAGCCCCAGAGCCCTTCAAAGACAGGGAGGGGCTCAGGACCGAGGTGTCAAGCAGCTGGCCTGCCAGGAGCACCCATTATAAAGGTAGCCTTCGCTCCGCTTTCCCAGAGTCTCTTCTCAGCAATCTGGAGAGAAAAATCTGATTTCTAAATATTTAACAGAAATGAAAAAAGGAGACCCATAATATGTCTCTGCAAGAGCAAGATAAGGAGGGACCTTTGAACATCAATAGCCAAACCAAAATCTGTTGGGAAGGGTGGAATGGGTCAGTACAAAAGGAAAAGTTTTTGTCTGGTGAACAGTTTAATGGTGATAACCTGAAACGTAGCAAAGTATCACCCTAGTGGTGCGCTGGAAATTGACCCACCTAAGGGAAGTCCCTTCTGTCCACTTAGTTAAGGACTAGACTAGAGTCCACCCCTGGGAAGGACTTTCTTCCATTCAAGGTCAATGTGAATTTTAGATATAGATCTGGGCTTCCTCCTGGAGGAAGAAGGAGATTCTGGAACATTACGCCCAAATTTTACCCCATTACAATCTTTTCCTGGTTCAAGATTTCCATAAAATTGCAAGTCCTTTGTCAGTCAGCTGGTCATTCGTTAAGCACCTACTATGTGCCAGGCACTTTGCTTAGTGCTGGGGATACAAAGAAACACAAAACCGTGTTTGCCCTCAAGGAGTTGCTAGTCTGGGAGACAACATGCAAACTACAAGCTAGAGATATAGACAGCATAAATTGGGGGAGGTCATTGGACATGGGAGACTATCGTTAGCACGGATGCCAGTTCGGATATCTTTCTCCAAGCTAGGAGTGGCTTTGATGTAGATCGAAGTGAAATCGAATCTATTTTTTCCCTGGTATACTTGGGTCCAAGTCACAGAACCCATTATTAGTACTGTGCTTGTTTTTCTTGACCCCCTCAGTAAGAGCGAGTGCCAGTGCCTTCCTTCATGGCATAAGGGCCTTTTCTTGGGCTCCCCAACCCCTGGCTTACCTTTGCTCTTTGGCAAGATGGCCCCACTGCTTTACAGAGCAACATTATTGCAGTGGTTGGTGCTTGGGAGTATGGATGCTAATGCCACAGCACCAACCTTATCCAGAGAGACCGTATGTGGCTGCCTCTAGGGCACCATGGAAGGGGGTACGAGGAAGCTGCCGTCACCCTCCCCTCACCAACCTTCACCCCCATCCAGGGGTCTTTTGGTGAAGGCATTGCCCTAAATTGAAGTGGAAACATCTTCCACAGAAAAGAGGTACGGGATGCCGTTTACAGCCATGAACACTTTGGGGTGTTGAGTTGATTAGTTGAGCAGAGCAGTCTTGTGGGAAGAGTTTGGTGTCAGAAGACTCGGGTTCAAATCTTGTATCTGTTACTTGCTGCCTCTATGACTTTCTTTTATAGAAGAAGAGGGCTGGATCAGATGGCGTCTTCCAACTCTCATTTCTAGAATCCTCCCCAAAGGAGCTTTGAAAGGATGCCCAGAGAGAAGCCCCAAAGAGAAAGAAGGGAGTGAGGGCTCCGGGGAGCCGGGGGACCCTTGCAGGGCCAAGAAGCCCTTTTTTGGGAGGTCATGGAAGACTGGAAGAAGGATGAAGGCTCTGAAAAGGGAGCCTCAGGGAGAGGGCAAGAGGGAAAGCAAACTTTCACAGCTCCATGGTGTGACTGGGGTCAGCAGGCTCTGGCCCTGGTGCTTTCGCTTGGCCTTTTGGACAGCTCTCCAGGGGGATCCAGAAAGGGTGGCTGGATGGGGCCTGGCCCCAAGCCCAGCCTCATCTCCGGCACATCCTCCCCAGCTATTTGGGGGGAGGCAAGCAGGCAGAGAGGCTTTCAAAGAACGTAAATTTTACCCGGGGGCTACTTTCTCTGGGATTTATTTCTCGGTGAACTTGAAACTTCGCCTAATTATGTTTGGGTCTTTTTCAAAGACCATAAATTGTGGGCTGTTCTTCTTTCTCCTTCTTCTTTGGAATAAATTGTCCACGGGGATGGATTGGGGGGGAGAGGAAGACTTTATTAATTCGATTCAGAACTCCCTCCATTCCTCCTGTCCTCCCCTTGGCCCCCTGTTGAATAATAAAATAATGAAGATTTGACTTGGACCGGGGATGTGTGGACAAATATATCGGTGACATGAATGGGAATAGATTTATTACATAAACAGGAGACTCCATCAATTTAAACCTGGCCCCCTTTCAATAGGCATAAATTACATTTTCTTTTTCTTTTCTTACCAGTGGCCTTTTTAGAAATAAGGGGAAAAAAGGGCCTGGATTTATCGGAATCGTGATTTTTCTCATTTATTTCCAGGGACCTTTGCTTCTCTCCTTCTGCCGGAGTCATTAAAACAGAAAGTTTCCTCCTGACCCTTCTCCCTGGCTCCCCACAAGGCCATGGACACTCCGGAGCTGCCAGGCTCTGCCTGGGAATGGGCTTCTTTGGGGGAGGAACAGCTGGTTCCCCCCATGGTGTGCTCGAGGAAGGGAAGAGGTTTAACACCTCTGAGCCAGGCAGGAGGCTGGGGATTACTGCTCCGGAACTCTGTCCAGCCAGCCTCAGTGGGGGAGAGAGGGCAGACTCGGGGCACACGGGGGGCTGAGGTACAGAAGGAACAGAAGTGAGTGAGGAGAGCTGCCTCCTCTGTATAGAGTTCCCTGACCCTCTTGGAGGTTCTGATGAGGGAGATCATGGAGGGAGAATTTATGGTGATGAGAGGCCCAGGCAGACAAACCGAGGGGCAGACAGACAGACAGACAGACAGACATCCCTTGGTGTTGGGGCTGAGAGAGAACCTCCATGGTGGAGGCCGGGGCCTCAGGTCAGGGTCCCTCTCCAAGGCATGGTGCATGGGAAAGTCTTCTGGATCTGAATCCCTGATCTGTCCCTTCCTACCAGCATGACTCTGGGGAAGTCATTCTGGTGGTTTCCTCTCCCTTCACAGGAAAGCCTTGGAATGTTTGACCTCGAAGGTCCCTTCACGCTCTGGACCGAGGGTCCACCTAGTGTATAAAGTATCTTCAGGAGGGGAAAAGGCCCATTGGCTGAGCCAGGACTCTGCCAACTCTACAAGCACGGAGAGAGTCTGGTTCTGCTGCTCATTCAGAAGAACGTTTCTGGTTGAGCCTGAGGAAGGGGTGAGTGTCGCCCTGTGGGAGCCGGGAGCCCACATGTTTCGTGCTGATCAAGGCTTTTATTGGGGTGGGGGTTCCTCTCCTCATCCCGACTGGCCCAGGAACACGCACAGCTGAAGGCACTTTCCCAGATGGCACAGCCAGCCCAAGAGGAGGTGAGCTTGGACCAACGTCTTCCTGACTGAGGCCAGCTCCCGTTGGCCCCTGCCATGGCCCCTGCTTGTGATAAGACCCCCAAGCGTGTGATAAGAGCCATTTGGGAATTCCCTCCAAGGATGCAGACCTCGACCCATCCATCACTGAGTATTGAGTCCCTGTTTTAGGCCAGTCAGCCATCATTTGTTCAACACGTTCTAGGTACCAGGGATGGTTCTAAGGATTGGAGATGCACAGGAAGATCAGGAAGATCAGGAAGATCCCTGCCTCCAAAGGGGAGACTATGCACAACCAGGCCACGCTGGCAATAGTTAAGGTCCCAGAAGTCTGGGGGACTGGGAAAGGCTTCCTGGAGAAGCTGGGATTTTAGCTGAGGCTCGAAGGAAGCCAGGGGAGATGGGAGCCAGAGAGGAGGCAGGAGAGTGTTCCAGGCATGGAGGACAGCCAGAACTGGGAGATGGGAGAGAAAGAGCCAGGAGGCCACCGTCGCTGGGTGGAGGTCTAGTCTGGGCGATGGTGGAGTGGAGGAGGGACGGGGTACAAAGAAGGGAAGCGGGAGGGAGGGCAGGTGATGGAGGGCTCCTCCACGATATGTTGTGGCGTCACGGATGGGCTACCGGCCTTGTATTCAGACAGATTTGGGTTCAGATAACACCCCTAAAAGAAGAACCGGATGACTGCTTGTCTGAGCCCCAGGCAACTTTCCAAGACGATGATTTTTGAGACTATCCGGGAACCCCCCTTTTATTTGTGGCCGTGGACAAGACAAGACCCTCCCTGGGCCTCAGCGTCTTCTTGTGTCTAATGAGGGGGTGGGAGTAAATGGTCCGTAAAGCTCTCTCCTTTCTGTAAATGTAGGATTCTACGATCCCATCTATCCAGCCATTCAATGAACGTTGATGAAGCTCCTACTATGTGTCAGGCACTGTTAAACACCGGGTGTCTAAAGAAGAGGCAAAAGATAGTCCGTGGCCTCCAGGAGCTCCCAGTTCCAAGAACTTGGGGCCCTCTGCTAGTCCCTAAAATATCCGATCGTGCATTAGTTTTGAATGGGGACTCGGGTTAGAGTTTTATTGATCTCTAGACTTAAGAAAGTGATAGAGAAACTGTGAATGATGCTGATTAAACTGAAAACTGTGTCGTGGGAACATTTTCCTTTTTTTTAGATTTTAGTTTTATTTTATTTTAAACATTTCCCATGGTTCCATGCTTCTCGTTGTCTCCCTCCCTCTTCCCTTTCCTGGAGTTGGCAGGCCATGCCACTGGGTTCTACATATATCGAGAAAGCATTAAAACCCCAACCACGTTTACTTGAAAGGGTGGCCTTTCCCTAGCAAAAGAAGGTCCTTCTGCCCCTCACAAAGGAATGAGTCTCTAATGGTAGAACTTCAGCCTCTTTTAGTGGAAGGATCCCGGGATCCCGATTTACGGCTTGTTGGGCAATTCCTGGACCTCAGTTTCCTATCAGGAGGAATGGCTTGAAGGACTTCCATCCGAAGCTGTTTGGGGGTGGGAAGGGCTCCCAGGGCCTCTCCCCAGTCCTCCTGTGGGCACAGCCAGGCTTCATCTGGGGCTGGAGGGGGGCTGCCGAGAGGCCCCCGCGTGGCCCCCCAGGCCCTCCGAGGCTGCAGCCCTGCATGCTGTCACTCACCGGCCGTCTGTCTGCCACAAGTGTTTCTAATAAGAGAGCCCGCTCAGGCTGGGAGGCTGGGGAGGATGTTTACAAGAAGGCCTGATGAGAAATTGTCTCCAAATGCCTCTTGTAAGCAAGATGTCCCGGGAAGCCTGCTGGGGGGGGGGTGGGGGGTGGGAAGGGGGGCGCCTTTCTCTCCGAGTGGACATTGTTTGGAGGGAGGCTGTAAACAGGGGCCGGCAGCCCCCACCCAGGGGATGGAGAGGAGGGACACAGTCCAGGTGGCCGAGAGAGGGCTGGGATTGAGTTTCAGTAAACACGGGCAGGGAGGTGTGGGGACGGCTGGCTGGCTTTCCCCTTCTCCCATCCAACCTATCTGGAGCCGCCTCTGCTCTGGACGACAGCCGGGCAGAGGGGACGGCGTTCTGGCCCGGGAGTCCCCCAGGCGCAGTTCTGACCCACCTCATTGGACAGAGGAGGAAACTGAGGCCAATAAGGTGAAGAGACTCGTCCAGGGTCACCCAGGGTGGACATGTCCCGAGCCAGATTTGAATTCGCAAAGAGGAGTCTTCCTAACTCGGGTCTGGTGTTCTAGCTGGCGCACCACCCTGAGCCAGGGGTGGAAATCCCACCTTCAGTATTCCCTCTACTATGAGACTCTGGGCAAGTCACTTTGCCTCAGCCTCACTTTCCACATCTATCAAATGGGGATGAAAATACCTCCAAAGGTTCAAACAAGATCATGCATGAAAAGTACTTTGTAAACCTTATGTTTGCATAAATATTGTTATGATAAATAAGAATAAAATAAGAATGTTCCAGAATAAAACATCATATAAACATTTATTAGGCACCTACTGTATGCCAGCAACTGTGTTAAAGATTGGGGACACAAATAAAATTCCTTGTCCTCAGAGAGCTGAGACAATCCAAAAGATATAGTATCATGTGTATAGAGATAGAGGATAATGGGGGAGAAGGACTGAGTGCTACACAGAGGCTAGTTTGGGGGTCCAAAGACCTGAGTTCTAATCCTGGTTTGGCTACCTCCTCTCTGTGTGACCCTAACTTTGCACTCCCCAGTTTTCTTATCAGTAAATGACTCCTAGGGGATGGGATGACTCCTAGGTCCCTTCGGGCTCTGACTCTAGAATCCTAGGAGTTCTGAGGAGGCAGAAAATGATGGGGGCGAAGAAGAAGAAGAAGAAGAAGAAGAAGAAGAAGAAGAAGAAGAAGAAGAAGAAGAAGAAGAAGAAGAAGAAGAAGAAGAAGAAGAAGAAGAAGAAGAAGAAGAAGAAGAAGAAGAAGAAGAAGAAGAAGAAGAAGAAGAAGAAGAAGAAGAAGAAGAAGAAGAAGAAGAAGAAGAAGAAGAAGAAGAAGAAGAAGAAGAAGAAGAAGAAGAAGGAGGAGGAGGAGGAGGAGGAGGAGGAGGAGGAGGAGGAGGAAGAGGAGGAGGAGAAGGAGGAGGAGGAGGAGGAGGAAGAGGAGGAGGAGGAGGAGGAGGAGGAAGAGGAGGAGGAGGAGGAGAAGGAGGAGGAGGAGGAGGAGGAGGAAGAGGAGGAGGAGGAGGAGGAGGAGGAAGAGGAGGAGGAGGAGGAGGAGGAGGAGGAGGAGGAGAAGAAGAAGAAGAAGAAGAAGAAGAAGAAGAAGAAGAAGAAGAAGAAGAAGAAGAAGAAGAAGAAGAAGAAGAAGAAGAAGAAGAAAGAAGAAAGAAGAAAGAAGAAAGAAGAAGAAGAAAGAGGGACCTTCCCAGTAGAGAAAATGTTGTGAGCAAAGACCCAGAGAACAGAAGGAGCAGGATGAGGTCAGGGAACAGCGAGTCCAATTTAATTGGGCCAGAATCACAGAATTGAGAGTGGGAATGCCACATCTTGGTGACTAAGGAAAGACGAGATGCTTCATTCATGCCTCCTTCAGTCCTTGCAATGGCCCCAGGAGCTAGGTAGGGCAGGGGGTGTTTCAGGATGTGGAAATTGAAGGGAGGGCAGATCCAATGACCATTTAAAGTCCCACATCCGACCAGATTTGTAAAGCAGGTAGGCTGACCCCTTGGTGGCCTCCCAGGCTGTGGGGCAGGAGATCTCAAAGAACTTTGGAGTGTGGAAGCAAAGTTTGGGGGAATAATTCTGGCTCACAACTTGCCAAAATAAAGAGGCAAGAGAAGGATACTAAAAGGGAGGGAGGGAAAAGATTATCATTGATTTATTTCTTTATTTAATTGTAGATTTTCATTAAATAATATTATTTCCTTGGGGGGTGGAGTTAGCTAGATAGGGCTGTGTATAGAGTGCTGGGCCTATAGTCAGAGGGACTCACCTGTGTGTTTAAATCTGGGCCTCAGACACTAACTGAGAAACCCTGGGGTAAATAACTTCACCCTGTTTGCCTCAGTTTCCTCATCTGTAAAATGAGCTGGAGAAAAGAAATAGCAAACCACTCCAGTACCTTTGCCAAGAAAACTCCAAATGGGATTGAAAAGAGCTGGACACAATTGAAAAGACTAAACAACAAAAACATTTATTGTTATTTTTATTCATGTATTCACTCAATCATTTATAGTTACTATGCTTTATTAAATATTTATGTATTTACCATGGGCCAGGTGCTCTGTTGAGCACATATAAGCTTACTTGCTTCTCAGAACAACCCTGGAAATGGGTGCTACTATTATCCTCCCTTTACAGATGAGGAAACTGAGGCAGAGGTTGAGTGACTTGCCCCAGGTCATACAGCAAGTCAGGGGCTCTTCCTGACACTATACACTATTCCATCCACTGTGCCACCTCGCTCTAATAAATGTGGTCTTACAACTATTTAGATGATAAAATGAGCTCCACAATAACAAAGTGGAATAGGCATGGCTAGACAGCAGTTCTTTGGAAAACGATTTAGGGGTCTTAATGGGTTTCTGCCTGTGGGTTTGAGCAGTTGGGGCAAACTCAGGAGCAGATTCCTTTACCGGAGATGTGGCATCCAGGAATATGGAGATGAGTGACTCGCTGGTCTCTGTATTGGGCCCAGACCAAATCTGACTTAGTTTTAGGGGCCCCATTATAGAATGGTGTGGAGAGGACCCGGGGGACAGTGGTAAAGAACCACAAGTTTTTGTAAGAACCAATGGAAGAAACTGGGGGTGTTTAGCCTAGAGAAGAGAAGGCTTGCAGGGATGGGACCCCAAATGTCCAGAAGCATCTGAAGGGCCGGACTGTGTAAGAGGGGTTGAGCTCATTCTGCTTGATCCCCAAAGGCAGAGCCCAAAGTTATGGCAGGAAATTTCCAAGAGGAAAATTTAGGCTTCAAGTCTGGGTCAGCCTCCTAAGAGGGAGAGGCATCCCAGGTAGAGGGGGCTGCCCCTGGGGGACCAGGACTTTCCTCCTAACCCACTGGAGGTTTTCATGTAAAGTCAAATGACCCTATCTGGGGCTTTGCATAGAGCAGATAAAATTTGGGGTGTGGGTTGGCCCCATGGCTGCTAAGGCCCCTCCTAGGCCAGGAATTCTGGGCTGCCTGGGAGTCACCATGACCCAGGACCCTGGAATGCCTTGTCTCTGAGAAGTCCTTTCCCAGGAGGGAACCCGGACACGCAGGGATGGACCCAGCCCCAGACCCAGAGACACTCACAGACAGAGAGACATTTGGACCCGGACGGGCTCAGAAAGCCATTTGGTGCGCCCTGACTCCCCAGAGGGGCCAGGCTCTGCTTTGAGGCTTGCTTTCCCTCTTTCTAAAGTGTACACCCCAAGGTTTGAAGCCTGTTGCTTGCTCTCAACATCAGGCACTTGCCTTGAGCCTGGAGGAGGGAGGACACTCATGGCTGTCTCAGGGCAAAGGCCCTTGGCAAGAGAGGACAGTTCCTGAACCCCAAGTTTCTAGTTCTACTTTTGGAGAGAAAAGAGGATTCCTGAACCCCAGACTTCTAGAACAGCGACGTAGGGAGTTTCTGGGTAGCATGATTTCATAATCCAGCCTTCTGGAGAGAGACATTCCTAGGTCATGATAAACTCTGGGTTGCCTCACCCCAGATTCAATCGCTTCTAGAAAAACAAAAGGGCAGTGCCAGGCTTTAAAAGAGAGACAAAGGAGGTACAAATGGCCTCTAAAGCTGGAGGAGCAGTAGGGGACTCTGCTCTAAAAGATATGTACTTTGCATGATGGAGAAAATGGAGCTCCCTAGGAAAAGGCGCTCCTAGAGAGGACCCAAGTGCCTTTCCCTGCTGGGACCCTTTAGCGCCTCCAGGGTGGTACCAAAAGACTACTAAAGGGCTGAGATGTCCGTGGCCTCTGGGATGAGGGAAGACCAAACCCTGGGATAGTGCTTTCAGGCTGAAGGGCTCACTGGTCCAGGGAAAAGATGGGCAATGACTGAATTGATTGTGTATGTGCTACTGGGAGTATTTCATGCATTTTCTTCACTTTTTCTGGGGTTTCCTATCACTGCTTTGTATTATTATCTGTAGCACTGGCATGGGAGCCAGGAGACTTTTGTACTTAAATAAATGGAACCTAAACATGAAGGGTATTTGAACTATGTTCCAAGATGTCCCAGAATCAGCTTTGGTTGGGTGCAAAAATGAGCCAGAGAGAGTCATGGTTTGGGGAGTGAATTAACCAGTTAACCCAGAGATGTAACATGGTTAACATAAGCCCAGATCTTGGAAACTGAATCATATAGGTTGCATTTTCCACTAAGCACATCCAACCTTTCATTCATTTATTCATTTGTTTATTTATTTTTGTTTGTTTATATTTATTTATATGTTTTTTACATCCAACCTTTGAATAGAAGAGAAGCTAGCATCCTTGTTAGGGCTGAGAGAAATCAACCGCATGGCAGGGTCCCTGGAAACAAAGATGAAGATGGCTTAAACATCCAGCACAGAGGTTAGAGGAAACTGTTTCTGGGGCCCCACAGGGGCTCAGGGTGCTTGTCCTCCCTGAATTTTTGCCTAGCCACGTTCATGGTTAGGGTAGACTCCAGCAGAGGGAAGTGGGATCCTCAGTTCTTCTATTCATTGACTCATCTCTGGCTACTCTGGGAACAATTTTTTTGGGGAGGCTTTAGTCTAAAGGTTTCTACAAAAAGAAAAAGTAGAAGAAATTTAATGAATAGGGCACAGGACTTGAGATTCATTAAAACTCTGAGAAAGCCATGATCAATAAAAGAGAATCATGGTATGCATCACAGAATGACCAAAACAGAATTCAGTGGCTCACTCATGAGAGCAATATTCAGGCTTCATTAAGTCATAGAACAGTTCCTGCAAGGAGACTAATTAACCACTTCTTATTTATCTCTACACTATAGGTTCTCTCATAAGGCCCTAAAAGAAGAGAAGACACAAAAGAAGGCAATCTCTTACTAGTCAAGGCTTGCCTAGGTAGGACAGGTGCTTACAACTTATTTCTCTGAATGGGAGAGGGAAAGGTGGGTACCCCAAGGTCACCCACTATGTAGACATGGATTGGAACCAATAAGATATTGTCAAATGGGGGGCCCTTTCTGGAGGAGATAGCTCTGAGTACAACAAACTTATTGGTCTCCTCCACCAAATGGTCAAGAAAAAAGATTTTGAAGGTCAAAAAAATTTGAGAGGGAAAGAAAAAAAAGCTTTGAGGACAAATAATTTTAGTATTTCAGCATCTGAAGGGACCATGGAGACTTCCTGATTCAACCTGGAGAGGAAACCACCAAAAGAACACACACAATATCATACCCTATAAGTGGTCCCTGAGTCTTTGCTTGAAGTCTCCCAATGGAGGGATTACTCACTACCTTCTGAGGCCACCCATTCCACTTTGGTATAGTCCTAATTCTAAAGCATTCTGGAAAGTTCCTGATAGGGAACTAGATTAGGAGTCAGGAAGACCCGAGTTCAAATTCAGCCTCAAAAAACAAGCTAGGTGACTTTGGGCAAGCCATTTGACCTCCTCTGACCTCAGTTTCCTCATCTGTAAAATGAGAGACGAGTCTCGATGACATGAAGGTTCCTTCCAGTTCTAAGTCTATAATCGTATGATCCTATGTCTGGCCATCTAAGACATACGCAGAGTAGTGATGATTGGTCAGGGTCAGGGATTATTTTATGGCAAATCACCCTATCTAGTGTACCTAGGGCTGGGGTAGGTCAGTGTGCAGCTGGGATTAGAGACCAACTATGACTGGGATTAAGGGTCATTTTAGGTTTGACAAAGGTTGGGGAGTCAATGCATGGCTGCAATTAAGGACCAGCTATGGCTGGAATTAAGGGTCATTTTAGGCTGTGGCCAGGATTAGGGGTCAGTGTGTGTTTAGGATTAGGGACCAACCTTTAGCTGAGGTTATGGGTCAGTATAGGCTAGTGTTAGGGGCCAGTCTAAGGGGTCAGGGTCTAAACTATGGCTCAAGAAGGGCTCAGTCTTTGATCCAGGTGAGGCATCAATCCATGGTTAAACTTGGGGGTCATCACTTGACTGGAGTCAGAGGCCAGTCAGTGACCAGAGAGTAAGGACTTGGTCTCTGTGAGAAGCCAACTGGCCCTTTCACTGCCCAGGCATGGGACTTGGCCTAATTAGAGGCCTTGTGTTAATAAGCTGACATTCTCTTGATCCTCCTCCTCTAAACATCCAGGCTCGCAGAAGGAGGCTGGTGGGTTTCTGCTGTGCAGACCCCCTATACCCGTACAGCCTGGGAGTTGGCTTCCTGGAGTGAGGGTCAGGGTCAGGGTTCGAGTCTCGGCCAAGTCGTATATGTGTCAGAATGAGCAATGCCTTTTAAGGTCACATATACTTTGGCCTTCAACACTGCTTTATGTAAGCTGTTAAATTAATAGGTGGGAACTAGATTTATGGGTCCCGGTGGGCTGCTCTCTGCTTGTTAGGTTAAACGTACTGATTTCCGGGTACAAAAGTGCTTGTTAAAATAATCTCTCCTGGTGTATTCCATGGGGACACATCTGTCTTGTGGGGGAGGGCGGGAGAGGAAAAGGGATGTGAAGGGCTTGTCACCTGCCTAGCTGTCTTGCCAATTATCTTTCCTCCTCAGCCCCTGCAGGGCTCCTTGGCCCAAACCAGAGCTGATGGGAATGAATGATGGCAGGTCTGGATCTGGGGCAAGAGTGTGGGCAAGGAGATGGGTAGAAAGGAAGAGATGAAGGTCTGGGCAGATATTACCCAAATCAGACTCGTGAATCCCATCACAGAGCATTGGTGGGAAGGAGCTAGGATGAAGGACTGGGCCATTTGCCTCTTGGGCAGTTAAAATTTAACAAGGATTTGTGAGTTATCTACTTGCTCCTGCCCTCAAGGAGCTTACAATCTCAAGGAAGAGACAAGATATGCCCATATAAGTCACATGTGGTACAATATACATAAAGAAAGAAATACAGGGTGAATTTATGGAAGGGACACCTGTGACTGGAGAGATCAAGAAGGTCTCAGGAAGAAGACGATGCTTGAGCTGAGCTTTGAAAGAAACAAGGGATAATCCTAAAAGGAGATGAAGAGGAAGAACATTCCATACCCAGGAACTCTGAGATGGGAAGTGAAGGCCATCTGGCTGTCCGTGGTCCTCAAGCAGATAGAAGACAAACAGGAACATCTCTTCAGAGTTTTTTCATCCCAGTTTCTACTCAAGAGATCCTGGGCTTTAAAGCTGAAAGGGGCCTTAGAGTCCATTCAGTTCAACTCTCATTCCTACAGATGATGAAGTTGAGTCACAGACAGGAGACAGGACTCATCTGTAGTCTTACAAGTAGTAATCGAAATGAGATTATCTCAAGTGATTTGCTGAAGGAGATACAACTAGGGAATGGTGGAACCAAAAATCAATCAGTCTTTGGAATACAAATCCAGAACTTTCCATGGTCTTCAGTGTTGCCTCCTTTCCTCTTTTCCTGGGCAAGGGGGTAGTTATTTTTGGAAGTGGTCTGGATGGTAGGAGAATTGGGTTTTTTTAAACCCTTACCTTCCCATCCTAGAATCAATACTGTGTGTTGGTTCTAAGGCAGAAGAAGAGTAAGGACTAGGCAATGAGGTCAAGTGACTTGCCCAGGGTCATACAGCTAAGAAGTTTCTGAGGCCAGGAATACAGGATATTTGAATACAGGACCTCCCCATCCACTGGGCCACCTAGCTGCCCCCAAGAGTCATTTTTGAAAGACCAATGGATTTTGACATAAGGCAATTTGAAAAGTTCCAAGCTGCTCTATTAGAAAGTGTGGGCAGAACAGGTAAGTAGCCCTGAACCTGGCCTGGAGAGAGGGAGAATGAAGGAGAAAAGAAGGAAGTTGAATGCCAGGCCATGGAAATCTTGGAATTTGGAATCAGAAGAGAATGTCAAGGCTTAAAGATGGCTGTGTCATTCTGGACTTGGAAGGAAGCTGAAGAGATCTTATGTCCCAGGATTGAGTGTCTTTGGGTTAATTTTTCTGAGCCTTCCGTATCTCTTCTGTAAATCTAGAAGGTTGGATGGCATGGTCCTCCCCAAGTTTATATGCACTCTTGATACAATCCTTTCCGGTTTACTCTAGCAGATGGCCTCAGTTGTTCCTTCCTATCTCCTCTTCAATCTCTCATCTATAGGTACCCTTCCTATCATCTGCTAACATGACCAGGTCAATCCCATCAATGGTGGAAGAGATGACAAGGGTTTTAGCCACCCTGAGTAAAGAGCTCCCAAGAGTCAGGGCTCAGGTGGCAGCCAGTTGCAGGAAGGAGAGCAGGAGGATGCTCTCAGGAGAATGAGCTGTCAGCTTCAGAAGTAGATTTTGGTCTCCTAGAGAATGGTTCTACCAAAGGCTGATAGTGATAAAGGGTCAGACAGTACCCAACTGGCCACCAGGTCGATGAAGGACATCCCTGGATCCTCAAAGAGTTAGCAGATGGAATGGCTGAGCTGTAGGTGGCAGAGGAGAGAATAGAAAAGCTTTATGGATTTGTCCTACTGATAGCTTTCCTGTCCCCAAACTGGGCCCCTTCTTGGGGAAATGAGTCACTCATGGTCTCTCTAATGAGAAGAAGAGGACAGACTGGATCTTTAAAGGTTCCCTTCCAGTTCCTGACTCTCGGTTATTCCCCTGGTCCTAATAGTGGCAGGAAAAGTGGCCGTGTCTCTCCTCTCTGAATCTCTGAAGAGTCTACAGGTGTGACCCCTCAACCTCTGGCCTTTTCTGTCCAGTCTCCATCGGGGTGCCCAAGGCCACTGGTCTCCCATAGACATTTGATGTTAAAGCCAGAAAGGGCTTTAGAACAGTGACTGGCAGGAACCTTAGATCAGAGAATGTCAGAGTTGGGAGAGTCTTTAGAACAGAAAATGCAAAAGCAGGAAAGAAAGCAACCTGCGACCCTACAGTGTTGGAACTCAGAGGGACTTTAGGATCTAGAGGGAAGGATGTTAGAGCTGGAAGAGATTTTCCAGAATGCCAGAGTTGGAAAGGAGCTTAGAACCCAGAATGTTAAGATATAGAATGAAGAATACTGGAACTCTAGAAAGTTCTTGGCACTTAATAGATGCCTAATAAATCCTTTGTTGACTGACTATTGACTGACTGATTGGAAAACACCTTAGAACGTGGAGTGCCAGAATTGGGAGGGTCTAGTCCAAGCCTCTCATTTGACACTAGAGCAGACTTCCTGACTCCTTCTCATTGCCTTTCTCTGGACTTGGCCCAGTTTCTGAGTTCTATGAAGTGCTTTGTCCTGACTAACCCCAGAAGCCCATGACAGGAGAGGGAGGATTGGGTTCTCTTGCCAGGCCCCCAAAAGAACCTCTAGTGCTTTCTCTGAGTTTTGGCAAAGGTTCCCCATTCTCCATCCTCATTTGGTCATTTCACTGACCCTCCCTCGTGGTGATTCCACTCATGTTCATACTCCCCAGAAGGCAGGCAAGTAACAATGGCTGACTGAGCAATGATTATGTGCTGGGCACTGTGCAGAATTTGTGTTCTACATTGGGGAAAAAATGCAAGCCAAAGAGCATCACCCTCGAGGAGTTAAAATTCTCATGAGGGAAAATAACCCGCAAAGGGGCCAAAGAAAGGATGGGAGAAAGTGCCCAAGAGGGCCACAAAGTCTAGAAAATCCCAGGGAGAGCTGGCCCTCCCCTCCCCCCAGGCCCTTTACTCTCTTCTGATTGCTCTTGGAAGGTGCCAATACCCGGCCCCTCCGAAGGAGAAGACATGGGATTGTGACCGCTGCTTGGGGAACGATCATTCTGATGCTGGTTGTCCTGGCAGTCAAGGACTACTTGGGGAAGAAGGGGCTCCAAGGGCACTTAGGGAAGGGAGGTTTGGGACACCTGGGAGTGCCTCCCGACAGGTTTGGAGTTAAAGTCTGAGCAGGGACCATCTGGCTCAAAGGGAGGCGGGAGGGGGGTTCTCAGGCGCCCAGTGAATTCTACCAGACCTGGCTGGCGGTCCTGAGCCTCTTACAAAACACTGCTGATGAGTCAAAGCTAAGAGAATCAGAACCACATGGTCTGGGTCCCCCTCCAAAGCCAGTGGGCTTTCAACACAGCCCAGGGAGGGAAGACGGAACTCACTGGAGGGAGGTGGGGAGTAGGGAGAAGGGACAGGGGGTGGGGCTGCAATGGGGTGGGAAGGAAAGCAGAGGTCTCTGTCAAAAAAGGCACCAAACTGTGGCTGGGTGGGTGGGTGGGTGCGGCATTCTCCAAGGGTCTCAAAGAAAGACTTGGAGATCATTTCTTCATTGGCCCCTTCTCCTGTCACTGGTGAGGGTGGGGGGCTCCTCTGAGTGGGAAGAGGGAATCCCTGAATCCCTCCCCCCATTGGGCCTGGCCTGGGGACGTGGGAGCCAGATCCCCTCCATGGGCCTTGGGGGTAGAGGGGGATGTGGGGATGTGCGTGTACAAGTGTGAGGCAATGGTTCAGAGACTCCGGCTCCAGTGAGGAGGATGCTGGGAGAACTTGGCAGAAAAAGCAACCTCCCCTCCCCTGCCTCCTCCATGACCCCCAGAGTCTCTCCCAGCCCAAGCCTGGAGGCTGTTTTGGCCTGCTTTGGACACCCCTTTGGAGTCTGCCGAGGTTAGGCTCCCAGAGACAGGGCCTTCTTCCAGGATCCAGAGAGGGAGCTCAGCCTCACCGAGAGATGCTCCTTCTTTCTTCCTTCCCAGGGCTCCCAGGCGCTTCTTTCAATCCAGGCCTTTCAGTTTTAAGAAGCCTTCAAGACAAACCACCCAAAGGACGTCCTGGGAGCTGGAGACAGAGACACAAGGGAAGCACAGAGGGAGCTCTTTGGCCCTGAGGAGAAGAGGAGAATGGTCCGAGCCCTCTTCCTAAGAAGCTTCCCTTCTATGCGCAGCATACGAGGCAGGGGAAGGAACTCTGGCCAGCCACCCAAGAGCCCAAGGGACCTGGACTTGCATCAGACCTCTGCTCCCAACCATCAGGGGGACCCTCTTCATCCCTCTCTTCCTCAGTTTCTTCATCTGTAAAATAAGGAGAGACCTTTGGGAGCATGGACACTTATTACTAGGGAATCAATGGGCAAAGGGAAAAGGGTAGAACATTTTATCCCTTAAAATTCATTCATTCATTTATTTATATATTTTTAACCCTCACCTTCCATCTTGGAGTCAATACCGTGTACTGGTTCCAAGGCAGAAGAGAGGTAAGGGCTAGACAATGGGGGTCAAGTGACTTGACCAAGGTCACATAGGTAGGAAGTGTCTCAGGTCACATTTGAACCCAAGACCTCCCATCTCTTCCGCTGAGCTACCCAGCTGCCCTCCTCCTGAAATGAATTAATTTAAAACAAGAATAGATGCAAAACAACCACCTTTTCCATGAATCTAGACAAAGGGCATTCTCCCGTCTATCCCAGGTTCACCCTAGACATTCTAGTTTTTCAGCATTCAGTCTGGATCATTCTGACTTACTGTTTTTTTTTTCATTTATGCTGCTAAAGCCTTTGTATATATTAGCCTCCTTGGTTGTGTTTACTTCAGTTCATTTAAGACTTCCCATGTTTCTCGGGATTCATCTTCCTCATCGTTTCTTATGAGACATTCATATTTCTTTTTTCTAAACATGGAAATATATTTATTTTTAAAATAAATTTGCATTGCTCTTTTTTGACACTACCTGTATTTCCCAATATATCTTTCCCCTTTGTTCAGTCATTTCTTAGAATAAAGAACAAAAACAAATCAGTTCAACAAAACGAACAAATGCATCATGAAAGTCTAATATCTCTGTGGCATTCTATATCCGCAGACTTTCATTTCACTGTAAATAGAAAGAACCACCAAAATACACAGAAAAAATGAATGTTGCAAAATGACAAAGAACAAACTTGCCTAAATGGAGAGAAGGACCGTCTCACGTCTCTTTTTTGGGGCCAGGCTTGTACGTTGTAATTTCCCAACAGGTAGTTCATTTCTTTAAAAAAAAAAGATGAAAGAAAATCTCTTTTGTTTCTCTATGGCCTTCATTCCCTCCCCTGTCCCTCATCATTCGTGGCCAGAAAGCTATCCCTTTAAAAAAGATTATATTTTTTAAATAAAAAGAAGAAGAGAAAATAATCAGCAACATTTGTCAATATGTAGGGAAAATCCAGTAATGTATCCAGTATTGGTTACTTGTTGGCCTGCCCCCCACATCTATAAAGGAGTAGAGGGTGGTGTCTCCTCAAGTCTCTTTTTGGGGGCCAAATGTGTTATAATTATAATTCACAATTGTAACCTTTATAATTTATAATTTTTTGGTGTTTTATAGTTTTTCCTTCTTTTTAAGTTGCTGTCATCCTTTTGTGTAGATTGGGTACTTCTTGGCTCTGTTTAGATCCCTTTGCATCATCATATAAGTCTTCCCATACTTCTCTGTATTCATTGATTCTGTTGTTTCTCCCAGCGTAGTAATATTCCATTATGTTCCTGCTCCAATTTATTTGGTCACTTCCAATGTGGGCATCGACTTCGTTACTAGTTCTTTGCTACCTCCAAAAGGGCAGCCATAAAAGTCTTGGTGTTTTGTTTTGCCATTCCCCTATTTGGCACCTATGCCTAGGTCTTTGGCACATATAATAGGTCACGGGCAAGAGCATTTTAAGGCACTGAGATATTTTAGATGGAAACTGGGAATCCCAGTGCATGCCAGGCATAGGGGCAATCTGGGAGAAGGCGTGGATAGAGAAGATGGTGTACCCTATATAAGAGGTAACAAGAAAGCCAGCATGACTGGCTCTTAACAGGTATGAAGAGCAATGATGTATAGTAAAGGCAGAATGGTAGGATTGACCTGGTTGAGAAGGACGTTAAATAACAAATGGGAGTTTTTATTTGACCCATGTTTTTTATCCTCCATTTTGGTAAACCCTCACCTTCCAACTAAAAATCAATACTGGGTATTGGTTCCAAGGCAGAAGAGTAGTAAGGGCTAGGCAATGGGGGTTAAGTGACTTGTCCAGGGTCACACAGCTAGGAAGTGTATGAGGCAAGATTTGAACCTAGAACCTCCCATCTCTAGACCTGGCTTTCAATCCACTGAGCTACCCAGATGCCCCCTTATGCTCCATTTTTTTGAGGTTATACATATATTATCATGCAAAGTATATTTCTACATTTTTCATTGTTTGAGAGAATACTCATATAAAACCAAAAACCCCAAACAAAAATCCAAATAAACTAAAGTGAAAAATCATATTTATGCTCCATTTTTAAGAGGACCAATGACAGACATCATGGGGTGATGCCTTGACTTGCCTGTGAATTGAATTTAAATGAGTTGCACAAAGTTATCAGCCTCACTCTCTCTTCCAGAATCATCCAAGGCCAAATGATAATACAAAAATCAGGATGATTGGCGATGGCCCAGGATTTGGTGGGTGTCCATTGCATACTGGATGTCTAACCAAGCTCTAAGTGCTCCACAATGCCTCCATGGCTACTGGAACAACCTGCTCTTATCTCCCCATTGCCCTGGGAGAAGTCTTCCCGTGTTTGGGCTAGACATCCCCCTAACTCACCAATGGGTTTGATCCTAGAGGTAATAGGGAGGCATCCGAGTTTATTAAGAAGGAGAGTGACCATCAGACCTGACTTTTTGGAAAAGTTGCTTCGGTAGCTCAGTGAAGGATGACTTGGAATGGGGAGAGATTTGAGAGAGAATCCAGTAAGGAGGGAGGTGACTGCTGCAGTTCAGGGGAGAGATGATGGGGGCTTGCTGCCTTGTGAGAGCAGGGCAGGGCAGAGATATCAAAGATGTTGTAGGCATAGAAATGATGAGTTCTGACAACTGGTAGAATGTGAGGAGTCCTCAGGGAGGATGAGGAGTCGAGGATAACACTGACTTGGCCATCCCAGGAGACTGGAAGCCAGTGGAGCCAGGAACATCCTTCGGTCCAGAGATCCTCCCTCTGTGCCTTCTTCCCTTAATCCCCCACTCTTTGGTCTACATTTTTGGTGGTTTATTTGCAAGGTAGAAAGGCTTTAAGTGTGGGCTCAGTGATGGACTTTGACATCTGAGGACTAGCCCGGCTACATTTGGGTAGGGTAGGGGGAGCTCATCGCCTTGGTGGCAGGGGGTGAATTTTTTGGATCCACGAACTCCCCAAAACGATAACACAGCGAAGTTATGATCTCTGTCAGGGAAAGAAATACTCACACAGCTGAGGCAAGATGGTGTAATGAGTAGAGCCCTGGACTTGGAATCAGGAAGATGCAGGTTTGAAGCCTGACTCAGATATATACAAGGGCAAGTCAATTACTCTCTGGACTTCAGTTTCCTCATCTGTAAAATGAAGCAATTTTTTCTTAAAGGTCAGATCTGACTGGGCCTCCCTTCTACTCAACAAACCCTAATGCCTCCCTATTATTTCCAGGGCCAAATCCATGGGTGAGTTAGGAGAATGCCTACCTAGAGCCCTCAATAGCCTTTCCCATCTTGAGATCGATGATCCAATGACAGCTCTAGAGAGAGCTTGCCCAACTCCCTAATTTACAGATCAATATACTGAGGCCCAAGGGAAGAAAGTAGCTATGCCCAAGGCCACCCAGATAGCAAACGCCATTGGCAGGATTGAAATAGAATCCTTGTGATTTCAGAGCCAAGGCTTCCTCTGGTGCACCAAAATACCTTGTCTATCTGTCTGTTGTGTTTAGTTTAATAGATTTTATTTCTGAAAAATGTACACAATTGAGTTCAGCCTTTGTGTGCAGCCTCATCACCCCAGCTCAGGTACCCTCCCCCTAGATACTGACGGCATAGTACTCATGCCCTGTGTTTGGGAATAAGTTTGACCAGGTGGTGGGAGAGTTCTTGGAAGGGGGCTGCCCCATCTGGGAAACCCCAGATCTTCAGTGTCTCTGAGACCAGGGCTGTTGTGAGGGACCTCCTGTGTGCAGAGGTTGTTGGGCAGCTTCCTCAAACAGACCCTGATCAGTCAGCTTGTCCAGAAATTGTCCTTTGGACCACTCCCACTTTGTTAACCTGGATCCCATACTAAGCCAAAAAGCCTGGTCCTTCTGGGATGATGGGTCAACATGTTCTTTTCCAGAGGCAGCATAGTGGATTGGCTAATGGAGCTCTAGGCTTGGGATCAAGAAGAGGTGGGTTCAAGTCTTACCTTGAACACTTCATAGTTGGATGACCTGGTACAAGTCATTTAACTGAGTCTTAATTACCTCAACTATAAATACTTCAGTGAGGAAGACTTTGAGTCAGATCTGAATTCAAATTCCACCTCAGACACTATCTCAGTTTCCTCCTCTGTAAAAACAAGGGCACTGGAATTGATGGTCTTTAAGGTCCCAGGCTAGTCAAGTCTGATTCCTCTTCCATATGGCAGCCTTCCAAATACTTGAAGACATAATGATGTTTCTCTGAGTCTTTTCTTCTTCAGGCCAAACCCTCCTAGCTCCTTTGACAGATTAGCATCTGACATGGACTCACAGTTCTTCCCCAGGCTGGATGCCCTCTTCTGGATGCTTTCCAGCTTATTAGTGTCCTTCTTAAACCACAGTGCTCAGAATGGAACCATTGTTCTAGAGGCAGAGCTTGTCCCCAAGCCTCTCTGCTTCTGTGGCTGGCTCTCCATCCTCATGGCTGCCTTTCCTGGACTTCTCTAAGTGTAGCCTAAAATGACACTGACTTTTTTGGCTACCATTTTGTCTTGTGACTCAGCCAGCTCACCGATGATTTTAGAGTCCCCTCCAGTTCTCAGTCTCAGGGTCCTAGGAGCCCTTTCAGTTCAGCACTGGACCCCTAATAATCAGCTCCTGGTAAAGGCTGACCAGGAATAGTTTTACATCTATATAGTAGCTGGATGTCTGCAAATTGTGATTTCAAGAGCCCTCAGTCTCCATCGACCTCCCAGTCTCCTCTCAAAGCTCTCTTCCACTGTGAACTGATACTTGACATTATCTTCCTTCCTGGACAGAGGTGGTGCTGAAAATTAGCCGCTCGCACCAAAGATGAGAGGACTGAGATCACTAGGATCCCAGAGGAGGACTTAGTATGGAGCACGGGAAAGAATAGGGGCTTGGGCCTTGAAGGAAGAAGAGGAGGAATCGAAAAAGGCACGGAATCAAACCGTTATCTCCTTTACAGTGTTGCCTTATGATATTGCTGCTAATTATTGTAACTATCACTTATATAGCACCTACTATGTTCTAGGCACTATTTTACAAGTAGGGGAGAGGCTTGGAGCATGTTTGTACCTGTCACCCATAGGGAGATATTGGCATCAATCAATCAACAGACATTTATTAAGCACCTACTGTTTGTCAGACACTGTGTAAGACAATGGGAATGCACATACAAAGAATCAAATAAGTCAAATGGAGAGAAATGGGTCTTTGGCAGATCAGGCTGAAGGGATAGATGGTGGGGAGGCAAAGGAGGTTAAGGAGTATCTTGGTCTTTGCCTCCAAGACCTTGGGTGGCAGAAAGAGCATTGAATCTGTAGTAGAATCTTGGGTATAGCCTTCCTAGCTGTGTATTCTGTAACCTGGCTGGGCCTCAGTTTCCCCATCTTTAAAATAAAGGGGTTGGCCTGGTATTTTTAGGATGGGCCCCTTGGAGGATAGTTGTGTTTTTGATTAAAGCTGTGGGACTTTTGTTTAGAAATGCAGAGGAAATAGCTGAGGAGGCCATGGCAGCCGAGGCCCCTGCAGGGGCAGCTCCAGCACTGGCGGGAAAGGGGGGGGGGTGGAAAAGGAGGGAGAAAAGAGGGAATGGAATGATTGGAGAGTTTTCAGAACAATAGGAAACTTTTCCCACAATGGAACAGCCTCTCCTCTGACCCTGAAGGCCTTCTTATCCTATTCCTCCTGCCCATCTTCTTTCTCTTCTTTTCTCTCCTCCCCTTCCTTCCTCCCCCCCCTTTCCCCATCTCCCATTCACTTTTCTTTCCTTCCTCTCTCTTCTCCTTTCCTCCTCTCTCCCTTTTCCATCTTTTACCACTCTGCTACATACAGCCCCTTCTCTTCCTGACCCCTTCTTTCCCTTTATCTTTTCTCCCTCTTTCTCTTCCTCTTTATTCCTCCTAAGACTTCTGTGGGGCTATGGTTGTGACTGAGAAATGCTGGTCCATGTTCATAGGGGTACAGTAATAGATCCACTATTGCCCTTCTACTCTTGAGTCTTCTTGGTCTTTCCCAAAGACACCCCTCCTCCAGACCTTAGGAACCAAGAGGTCAAAGGAAAGGCAGTACCCTGAGGTCCTGGGTTATGAGAGAAAGTTCTAGATTTAGAGTTAAGGAAGTCAGTTTTAATCTAGGTTCTAGACTCTCAATGTGGCCATGGACAAGTCAATGGCCCTACTATTTCTTCACTTCTAATTTGAGGGGTGGATCAGCTGACCTCTAAGGTCTCGGCCAGCCTTCTGGGCCTTGAAGCTATGCTAGCTGGCTCCATATTTGCAGGGAGGTCCTGTGGAACAAGCCTTTCTCTGCTTGGCTCCAGACGACAGAATGAGGAGCAATGAATAGTCATTACAAAGAGGGACATTTTGGTTTGATGACGGGACTCAACAATTAGAACTAATGTAGATATAGGTATAGATCAACACAAATCTATATGTATATGTTATTCAGTCATGTCTGATTCTGTGAGTGCATTTGGAGTTTTCTGGGGAAAGGTTTGTCTTTTCCTTCTCCAGCTCATTTTACAGGTGAGAAAACTGAGGCAGACAAGATTAAGTGACAACGTAGTGTCACACAGCTACTAAGTTTCTGGGGCCAAATTTGAACTCAGGAAGATGAGTCTTCCTGACTCCAGCACTTGCTCCACTGTGCCCCCTAGCTACCCACATATACATGCCTACATATATATGTATGTACGTGTATATATACACACATATGTGTGTAGCTAGATGAATGGATAGACTTGGACCTCGGAAGGTTATAGAATCATGGGTTTTGAGCCAGACCTCAGAGGCTGCCAGTACTACTCTTTCCTTTTGCAGGCAAAGACACTGGGGCCCAGGGAGAGAACAGCAATTTGCCTGTGGTCCCCCCAAGAGTGAGTATCACAGGCCAGCTTTGAGCCCAGGTGTTGGGGATTCCAGTCACTGAGCTCTCCGTTGTACCAATGGGTTCTACTTCACTTGAGGTCTTCAAGTAGGGCCCGGATGGCTTTTGTTGAGTATGATGCAGAAAGGATTGTTGGTCAGTTTGAGGTTGAACTGGAGAACCCCCACCATTCTCTCCAGCCCTGATACTCTCATAAAGGAAAGAATATTGATGTTAGAGTCAGAGGATGAGGGCTTCCATCTTGTCTCGACCCTTAGGCTATCTATTTGACCTTGGCCAAGTGACTTTCCCTTTCTGGGTCTCTATTTGCTCATCTGCAAAATGAGAGGTCAGGCTAGGTGGCCTCCAAGATTCTCTATCTGATGCTTGATCTAGAAATCAATGATTTCTTGCATCATTGGTAGACAGTTCCCAGGTTAAGTTTTCCATTCATTATGGGTTTGTGGATACGTCATTCACGCTTTTATCAAACAAAAATAATGCTGACCTATAATTGGGTTTCTTTTTGGGATGACAAGAAATAGCAAAATAATAGAAATTCTTGGGACTTAAAGTCCTTGAAGGCAAAGACTCCCAAATTCCCTGCACATAGGTAGTGTCTAATAAATGCTTAATGGCCTGCTTCCTGTTACTCAAACTTGATCGTCCCTCTTCAACCTCTTTTCACTAATTCTCCATCTCGGAAATGTTCTGCTTCCTCACCTCTGCCTCTTGAAATCTTTCCAAACTCAGATCAAATGCTACCTTCTCTACCAATTCCCGGTCTTGCCAGCTGCTGGCCTAGGACCTTGCCCTCAAGGATACTTTGTGCCATATCCATACCTATCTCTAGGTACAAACCTCCTCCATTGAAGTCCAAGTTCCCTGAGGGCAAGACCTAATTGCCTTTTGGCTTTGTATCTCCAACCTTTAGTTTATAGTCCAGTGCAGAGTAGGAGCTTAAATTCTTGTTGATTGATTGATAAATGTTCATTTAACTGAATTGAGTTTTGGAGAATTGGATTGGGATTGAATGAAATTGTAGGGTTTGGGATTTTGTGTCATTGAATCATAGGATGTCAAAGTAGGAATGGACCTCGTTGGCTGTCTAATTCAATCAATGTCTCCATTACAGCCCTCTCCACAATGAGCCTTCCTCGTGGTCATGGGCAGACTGATTGAAGGAGGAAGAATTCTTAATTTCTGAAGCAACTCATTCCCCTTGGGGACCTTTCCAAAGGTTGGGAAGTCCATCATCACGACAGCAAAAATCGACTTCTCCTTTTGCCCTATTTTTCCTCATCTTTCCCTCTAGGCCCAAACAGAACAAGTCTGATCTCTGTTCTGAGAGACAGTCAAAGCATTCTTTTTTGTTGTTGTTCAGTCATGTCTAACTCTTCTTGGCCTCTTTTGGAGCTTTCTTGGCAAAGATGCTGAAATGGTTTGCCATTTCCTTCTCCAGCTGATTTTATAGATGAGGAAACAGAGGCAAAAAAGGTAAAGTGACTTGCCCAAGGTCACCCAGCTATTAAATGTCTGAGACTTGATGTGAACACATGAAGATGAGTCTTCCTGATTCTAAGCCCAGCTCTTCAGTCCCTGAGTCATCTAGGGGCCCTCCACTGCCCCATACTTCAGGCTAAACATCTGTAGTCCCTTCAGCCAATGCCCAAATGCCATGCATTGAAAGTCGTTTGGATCTTTCTCAGGACACTCTACTTCTCATCATTATCTTTTCTCAAATTCGGTTCCATAATTGACCATGACATAGACTGGCCAGAGGACAGTAGAAATTCTCCTTTTAAAAAATAGAGCTTAAAATTGGATTCATTGATGGGTTCAAATCTTGGCCGTGGAACTGTGACTCTGGATGAAACATTTCTCTTTGCAAGGACTCAGTTTCTCCATTTTCAAAAAATGGGAATGAGTATTGCACATCGGCTATGGGAGGGGGTGGGAGGAGGGGAGGGAAAGAACATGAATCATGTAACCATGGAAAAATTTTATTAATTAATCAATAAAATAAAATAAATTTAAAAATGGGAATGACTAATTTAAATTAAATAATTTTAATAATAATTTAATTAATAATAATATAGATAATTATACAGATAGCATATAGATAGATAATAATATATAGATAGATAATAATACATGTAATAAAAATACAAAAATATAAATTATAAGATATAACAATTTTAAATGGAGACAATAAAAGGGACAGAGGTCCCTTTTAGACTAGGAAGTGTCTGAGTTAAAATTTGAACCCAGGACCTCCTGTCTCCAGGTCTGGCTATCTACCAAGTCACCTAGCTACCCCTTCATACACACCCCTTTTTAATATTTACAGGCTATTTTCTTTTTTTTTTCAAATTGAATAATTTTATTTAGTTAATTAATTTAGAATATTTTTCCTTTTTCCATGGTTACGTGATTCATGTTCTTTCCCTCCTCTTCCCCCCCTCCCATAGCTGACACGAAATTCCACTGGGTTTTCCTTGTGTCATTGATCAAGACCTCTTTCCATGTTATTGATAACTGTCATTCCCCCTTTAAAACCAAACCACACGTCATTTTTGTTTCCCATGATGGTCCCTCTCCTGGTGTTCTGAGAATCTTTCAGCCATGCAAAGCCAAATCCAAGCAGTAACCTGATTTGTCTGCTAATGGATGTCCCTTCTGCATCTGACATCGAATGCCTCTCCACAGAGAGGAAGATGACGTGCCTTGCACTCTGCGGGGCCATCTCCATTGACCACTGCATGCTCCAACTTGGAAAGTCTTTCAGGCTTGATTTCCTCTCCATTTTTGTGTCAGTATATAAAGCACTCCCATGGTTCTTTTTGCTGCGTTCTGTCTCAGTTCCTCCAAGCCCCTCTGAATCCTGCATGGCAATGACCCATTATATGCACAGCGGGACTTTCCTTTTGTCTTCTAATGGAAAAATAAATAGCTTCTCATACATATGTGTGCCTGTATGTTATAATTGTATACAAACATGCATATTATTTATATAGACACACATAGACATGCATGCACACTTTGTGTACACTTTGACTGGTCCTTGTCCTTTGTGCTTGAAGAGGACCAGAGGGCCATTGCTTGATGTCTTTGGACTCACACAGAAATTAGACTGAAGTGAGGCAGAGCTGTCCAGAGTGGCCAGACTCAGTCTCTCTTCCAGGCACTGAAGGCTAGTGGCAGAATGGTTCAGGAGGCAGCAGATGATGTTGACGGTCTGGCCAAGCTCAAGGCTCTCCATGGCGTCTGCTTCCACTATCTTCCTTGTTCTCATCCATCTCTTCCACAAGGTGAAATCTTCACATACCTGCTAGACACTCCCCTAATCAATAACAAGTTGGAAGCCTGTCGGTTACTCTCCAGCTGCCTTGTACACATATATGTATACAGTCTTACCCTATTTATTAGAGTGTGATCAGAGTGCAGGAGAGTACTGGGTTTGAAGTCAGAGACCTTGAGTTCAAGTCCTACCATTGATAGTTATTACCTTGGACAGGTCACTTTATCTCCAGTAGCTTCAGTTTCCATAGCTCCTTAAGAGCAGAAACTAACTTGCTCTTCTATTCCCCCAAAGATTTGAATATGTTCAGAGACTAGAGTGTTAGTCAGGAAGATCTGAGTTCAAATTCAGCCTCAGACACTTACTCACCTGGACACATTATCACTTAACCTCTGTTTGCCTCAGTTTCCTCATCTGTAAAATGGGGGAAATGTACATCCCCAACTTGCTGAGAGGATCGAGTGAGATTTGTGTACGGCACTTTGCAACCTTCAAGTACTATATAAATGCTAGCTGCTATTATTATTACTATTATTAAGCAATTTTCATTCATTTGTTCATCGCGATTCCCACTGTTTTTTCCATGAAGTCATTCTCCATCTAAATTCACAATTTCTTTCAGCCATTGCTGAGGCCAATCCAAATCCCCTTTGGTAGAATCCATTGCCCTGAGGGAGGGACATTAGTTACTAAATAAAAATCAGTCTTTTAGCAGGGGCTTCTGCTGCAGCTCTCCCCAAACTTCAGAGGCAGGCAGGCAGCCAGAGGTGGGCCAGAGAGTTCAGGGCTTGGCGCCTTCCCAAAGGAGGAGGAGCCCAGGGATGGGCTTAGTCCTTGGGTCGCCGGCGTGGGACGCCTGGATTTCCCCCAGGTTCATTTCTCCAGCTGCTAGGTATGATTGAGTGGAGGAGCCAGAGGATGCCAGAATGACTTTTTGTAATACAAGCCTGCCTCAGAGGAGGGTGTGTGTGTATGTGAGTGTGTGAGTGTGTGAGTGTGTGTTTGAGTGTTTCAGTGTGTGTGTGTGTTTGAGTGTTTGAGTGTGTTTGAGTGTGTGTGTGTGTTTGAGTGTGTGAGTGTGTTTGAGTGTGTGTGTGTTTGAGTGTGTGTGTGTGTGTGTGTGTGTGTGTGTGTGTGTGTGTGTTGGGGACAGGGGATGAGAACAGCCTAGAGCCAAGCTCCCAGGCCTGGGATGGACCCAGTCCCTGTGGACCAGTCTTCCTCCATGTACCTCTGGGCTCTGCTTTCCACCTGGTGTAAATCTGTCAGGCCCAATCAGCCCGGCCAGAAGAGCTCCTGGCTGGGGAGCAGAGCTGGGTGAGGCCAGGGGGCCTGGACTGTGTAACATCAGTCCCATGGAAATGGGCAGCCACAGCTGGAGAGGAGGGCCCAGGCCATCAGGGGCTTTATGGCCTTCTGCTTTCAGTCACTCTAGAGGTTTTATGATCTGAGAGGTGAACTTGGGAGCAGCAGCCTGGGGTTTTCACCTGGATTCTGACTGCAGATGCAATCACTCTTCTCCAAATTCTTCTTTCTTTCTCTCCATGGGCAGCCTGGTAGAGGGGCTACAGAGCTGGTCTTGGTGCCAAGAAAACCTCATTGACTCTTTCCTGGGGCACCTCCTGGCGGTGTGACCCTGGGCAAGTCACAGTCTCTGTGCTCCGGGCATTTCTCCAAGACTGTAGTCATAGAGAAAGGGCTGACCTACAAGGAATGAAGTTTCCTCAGTTGGGAACACCTTATGCCAAAGAAATCCCTGGTCTAATCCTTGCCCTTATTTTTTCTTTTTAAAAAGATCATAGGAAATTAATTAATTAAATAAAATTAAAAAAGATCATAGGACAGAACTAGAAAGATCTAGGCCATCAGAGTTATCTATTGTCATCTTCATTGTGTGGATAATAGACACTAAATAAACGCTTGTTCCTGTTCCTTTCCCCTCTGATTCCAGTCACTGATCTTTCTACTGCATTCCCCTAAGTAAATTCTATCTGTTGCAATCTCTTGGTGACCAGCCTAATAATCCTGTAAAAGAAGGAAATAGGGTTAGTCTGGCCTAACTAATTCTAGATGAAACCATGGTAGCTCTTGTATGGCTGTTTCCTTATCTAAAAATCCATTAACCATCCCTTTAATAATGTTTGAGAAATTTTCCAGAGTTTCATTCATTCATTGACAAGTTTTTATTAGGTGCTGTCTATGTGCCAGGCCCTGGGATAGGCAATGGATACTGAAAGATAAAAGCAAAACTGTCCTTGAACTTTAGGAGCTAATATTCTATTGAGGAGAGACACCATGAGCCCTGGAATCCAAGTCAAGCTGACTGACTGGCCTATAATGTTTTTAGACTCCATTCTCTACCCTTTTTTTCTGGAAATAAGGACAACATTTACCCATATCCATTCCCACCACATCTCTTCTGGTCTCTGTGATCTTGCCATAGTAGAGAAAATAAAGGGCTTGCATTGAGCAAGATCTGAGGTCAGATGTGGCTTCGGGCTGTGTTATCCTGGGCAAGTTCTTTAGGTACCTCAATTTTGTCCTCTAAAGTGGAGCAGAGTAGACACAATGGTCTCTGGGGACTTTTCCTGCTCAAATGTGATCACATATATCTTTGTAAACCTTCAAAGGGCTAAATGCATGCAAGTTATAATGATAATGATTCTTATTACAACATATATAGCATGATAATTATCATTATTATTATTCTAGCTCTATATATGGAATTCTAGCAGATGGCAAGTTACCAATGTGGGATTTGAACCCAGGTTCTGTCATTTGAAGGTCAAAGTACATTCCATTGAACCACACTGCTAAGCATGAGGTCCTGGCTCCTGGCTTCCTGAGAGTGGGTACTGCTGGCTGAGATCTACCAAAACTGCTGCTCTCCCTCCTTCAAATGCTCCATTTGCAGTCCTGGCTTTCTGCTCCATCTTCCACATAGGGGGCTCCCATCCATAACAGTAGCTTCCTTTCCCTGACGGGCAGGCTTTTGAAGGAGGTCGCATTAGTAAATGAGGTGTGATGATTGATGAGCCTTGGAAAGGCATCTTCCATTTTTTCCCCTCTCTTACTCCCTCCCTCCCCATTCCCCATGATCACTGATGATTCATGGAATGCCTTGAGGGATTGGATACTGACATCTACTGTGATGGGATGGGGGTAGGGTTGATGGCCATCTGGAGACTGGACAGGGTGGGATAGTGGGGAAAAGCAATGGGTTTGGAGTCAGAGGATGTGAGTCCAAATGTTGGCCATCTGCTTTCTGTGTGACTACAGGAGCCTCAGTTTTTCCATCTGTAAAATGAAGGGGTTGGATTCAACAACTTCTAAGATTCTTTCCATCTAATTCTATGGTCCTAAGAGGCAGGAGATGGGGATGCCAGGTTGTAACTGTTGACATGGCAGGGTAAAGGGGTTGGGGTCAAGCTATCTGCTTCCATAAACACTGAAATCAGAATATTTTCATCCTTCAGAAAATCTGTGGCTTTCTTCCCTTGGCTCAGACCTCAACTTCTCCACGGCTTAGTCAGCTGTTTTTGCTGAGCTGCCCAAAGCTGAGAATATTCATTGACTGGTGACAGGATTTCAAATCCAGAATGTCACCCTTCAGTGGGCTAGTTCTTGGAGAATAGAGAGATCATCCGAGTCTGGGCTCATGTCCCAAGTCTTAGAGACAGAATGTCTTTGGAGGATAGGCTCTGATGCCTACTGGCTATGTGGAGCAGCCATTTCATCTCTTGGGGTCTTGGTCTCATTCTTTATAAATGAGAAGGTTGGACTAGGTGACCTCTGAGCTTCCTTCCTACTCTAAGTCAATGATCTTTCTGAGTTTTGACCTTGGATGAGTCAATGCCCCCCCACCCCCTTGAATCTCATTTTTTTCATGTGTAAAACAAAGAGATTGGGGTCAGGTGACCTTTGAGGTCTTCTTCCAGCTGTATGTACAATAATTCTTCTTGTGATCTTAATTGGGTACCTCAAGCTCCAATCAAGAAGGCTTCCCAAAAGCACAATTTGCTAGAACTTGAGTTCCTCTAGTATACCCTCAGAGCATTAGGATGGGACCTAAGAGCCATGATCGAAGAGAAATAAGAGATTTAAAACAAATCCTTGCCTTTCTATGTGCTCACATCTTTCAAGGTGAGTTCAGATCCTTTCGATTGAATTTCACTGGCTAGCAAAGTGTCTGGTAAGTATTAGGCATTTAATAAATGCTTATTGGTCTACAATTAGTTGGATTGCTTTCCTTTATTATATAAATCCTCCTCTACAGCTAAGCAGTCTTCTCATTGGCTTTTCCCAATGCCCAGCCTCCACACTTTTGCTCCTGGAATGCTCTTCCCCTTCTTAAAGCTAAGGAATGATCTTGATGACCACTTGAGGTCCTCTTCAGTTTGAGCAATCTGTTTTTTTAAGCTTTTATTGCATTTTATCATTTACTTCTCCCTCAAACAGATGGAGTGGCTCAGGGAGAAGACAATTTCCAGGAGGAGGGGGGCTTCTCTCCTGTTTTCCAACTTTGCCTTGGGGGCAATGAACTTTTGAAGGACTAACTGAGTCAAGTCAGAGAAGCCTCTTGGACATTCATTCTGGGCTCGATGCCAGGGAACACAAAGTCAAGTTCAAGGAAAATTCTGTTAGCAGAATCCAAGGAAGCCATTGAGTCAAGAAGAGAAATGTTCATTGAGATCCATGGGATGGACCTGAGTCCCAGCCAGAAAAGATCTTGCTGCATCAGGGACTGAGGCCCATGGGAAAAATAGCTCCAGCACTGCCATGAGTTGAAAAATAAGAGGATGATGTTCAGATGGATCTGTCCAGTCCTGACCTTGTCCTTGAACCACAGTCTTCATGACAAGCTGCTTGATGGTCGTGTCCACCCAGATAAATCTCCAGCATTCTAAACTCAACTTGTCCTAAAGTGAACTCATTTTCTGCCCCCCCAAACTTGTCCCTCTTGCCAGATTTTCTGCTCCTATTGATGGCCCCAGCATCTGACCAGTCACCCAGGCTTCAAGGGCCAGATTTAGTTCTGGAAGGACTCAACATTATCTTTCTGTAGATCCTTCTTCCTAACGCCTCAAAATCAGTCAGTTACTAAGCCATTTGAGTCTATCTCTTTAAGACCTTTTCATCCTTCCCCTCTCCTATTTCTGATGCTCTCATTTAGACACAGGTCTCTGAGTTGAACTATGGCAATCAGCTCTCAACTATTCTCCAGGGCTGCCCCAATAACCTTCTCAAGGAAAGCTCTAACCATATCACCGACTGGTTGGGCATCTGATAAAAACCTGTCATTGCTTGTAGGCTGGAATAACAGTTCCTTGGCTTGGATTTCAGGTCCTTTACCTCTTGGAATCTCTGGTTTCCTTCAAAATTCAGCTCCAGCATCACCTTCTACAGGAAGCCTTTCCTGCTCCCCATCCACACCTGTGTAATCTCCCCTGTGTTTTATTTTATATTTATTCAACTCACACACACACACACACACAGCAGGGACCATGTTGTTTGGCATCAGCATCTTCATTGCTGGCAGATGGCTTTGAACACAGTGGGTTCTAGATTGATGGTGTCAGTTAATCAAGGAGCTTTTATCCCCGACCACACTGCCATCTTCTTCAGTAAACCCAAGTGGCTCTCTATTGCCTCCAGAATAGAAATCCAAACTTTTCTGATTGAGTTACACCAGATACCCAGCCTATCTTCCAAACTTAATCCTTTGGCTCCCTTTTCTATCTTCATGATCCGGACAGATTAGCCTGTGTCTGTTCCTCCCATGTGGCACTCCATTTCCCACAGGAGACTTTTAAAAATCCCTTACCGTCTGTTCTAGGATCCATCCTAAGACAGAAAAGTGGCAAAGGCTAGGCAACTGGGGTTAAGTGACTTGCCCAGGATTACCCCGCTAAGAAGCATCTGAGGCTAGATCTGAACCCAGGTCCTCCTGACTCCAAGCCTGATGCTCTAGCCAATGTGATACCTAGATGCCCCTTCCATTTCCCATCTTTAGATCTTTGCCTTGGCTGTCCTCCTTTCCTGGAATGCCTTCCCTCTTCATATTTGCTTCATAGAATCACTCACTTCCCTCATGTGCCATCTTGTACATGAAGTTTTTCCTGATCTGTTGGTGTTCTCCCTCCCTAACTAGCCTGTGCCCATTTTGTATTTATTCCACACACACATACTTATGAGATTGTAAGCTCCTTGAAGGCAGTGATTGTCTTTTGCCTCTTTTTGGTATCCCCATTGCTTAGTACAGTGCCTGATACATTGTAGAGGCTTAATAAAAGTTTTTGACTGATTAATACACACACATATATATAATAGGGTAGATAAGTAATAATATTAATAATAATAATAATAATTAGTATAATACAGGGCAGACAGGTGGCATAGTGGTTAGGATACTGAACCTGGAGTCAGGAAGGTCTGATTTTAAATCCAGCCTCAGATGTTTACTAGCTGTGTAACCCTGGACAAGTCACTTACCTGCTATCTATCTCAACTTCCTCACCTGTAAAATGGGGATAATAATAGCCTCTAGCTCCCAGGATTGTTGTGAGGATCAAGGGAGATAATAATTGTGAACCTAAAAAGTCAAACAAATTCTCATTGCTTTTCTTATAGCTCTTTAAGGTTTGCACAGTATTGATAAATATTAACCTCATTTTATCTTCACAACAACCCTGGGAGGTAGGGGTTATTTTCATTTCACATACACACACATTTGTTGTTGTTCATTTTTGCATTGTTTCTGTGGCGTCTAACTCTCTGTGACTCTATTGGGGTTTTTTTGGTAGAGATATTGGAGCAGTTTGTCATTTCTTTCTTTAGCTTATTTGACAGATGAGGAAACTAGGGCAAAGAGAGGTAAGTGATGCGTACAGGATCATACAGCTAGTAAGTATCTGAGGCTGGATTTGAACTCAGGAAGAAGAGGTATTCTGATTCCCAGTCCAGCCCTCTATCCACTGTGCCATCTAGCTGCCTATGTCAGGCGACATGTCCTGAAGGTTGGGTTCTTTAGGAACTTGGGTTTTGGCATCAGGAAGTTGCTCTAAGACTTGGTGATAACAATCAGAGGAGTCCAGAAGCAGCGTGGTGAGGACACAGGGATTAGGGGTGAGAGGACGTGAGTTTGAGTGTTGACCTCTAAACCCGTTTATTTTGTGACCTTGGTTGTATCTCCTAACTTCACTGAGCCCCAATTTTCTTCAACAGCAAACAAATGAGAGGATATGACTGTATGCTGTCCAAGGTGCCTTTCAGTCATTATCTCCAGCTATTATCCCACAATCCAATGCCACTGGATTTAGACTCAGAAGGCATAGGCTGGATTAGTTTTGCCCTTGGGCAAATCCCCTCCTTTTGCTAAGTCTGAGCTTCTTCATCTAAAAAATGCTTCCATGTCTAATGTGTGATCTCACTGAAAAAGATCCACCCACCAATGAAGCATACCACTCTCCAATGTGCACATACCCATCCTGGGCACTCTTGTTGCTCTGTCCTCCCATAAATCCTTTCCAAGGGGTCTCCCTGATATGATGGAGGTCTTCCTTAGTGTTATGTGGTCATCACTACACAACCAACTTACCTCCTTTTTCCATCATTCACCTTTTGGATGACTTCTCTCGAGTCATTCCCAGTGCCCTCTCCTCTCTCCTTTGAAAGATTATAGGCTCATAGACTTAAAGCCAGAAGGGACATTAGCGGTCATTGAGTCCTCCCCCTTCATTTTACAGATGAGAAAATTAATGTATGGAAAGGGATCAACACAACTAGTAAATGTCTGAAGAGAGATTTAGAACCTCAGTCTTTCCAGCTCCAAGCCCAACTATCTCCCAAAGTTTACTAGGAGAATACGATTACACAATGCACTTGATTTAATTGCTCACACTCACTGGTCATTGACTATGTGTACTGTGCTTGTTATAGGGCAGTGATGGTGAACCTTTAAAAGACTGAGACCCTCATGCTGCATGTGAACCTCCCCCTTACCCCAGACAGGGGAGAATGGAAGTAGTCCCATTGGGCTGCTGGGCAGAGGAGTGGGTGAAGTGAAAGGTGTCCTCAGGCATGATGGAGAGGGGAAGGAAGGGCTCTGGCATGTGTGACATAAGTTTGCCAACATGGTTATAGGGTCTAGGGAGGGAAAGTATAACAAGATCCTTCTCCTTCAGGACCTAGCTTAGTGGTTACTATTCATTTACTCTGAGTGATATCTTTCAGCTGAGCCAGTTTCTGAAAGTGGTTTGGAATCTCCCTCCCCAATAGTACTTATGTAGCATAGGACTGGTTACAGGGCAGGGGCTCAATGGCCATGCATTTCCTGAGAGATAAGAGCTTCTCTCCCCTAAAATCCTTCTCTGATATCCTTTCCAGATGAGGAGGTGACCTGAGATTTTCAAAGGCTCTGTTGGCTGAGCTCAAGGTTCCAGGATGGTGCAATGGCAAGGACCTTAAATTTGAAATAAGAGGCTCTGACACATAGGGTCTGAGTGACCTTTGGCAATCACACCCCTTCTTTGTGATCTTAGTTTCCTTCCCTGTAAAAGAAAGAAGATTTGGACTAGATGGCTTCTGAGGATACTTGGTGAAACATATTGCCTACCAGCATGTTCATTCCTGCCTGATGAACGTTCTCTGTATGGGCACCCTGCCTTGGTAGCAGGGGAGCCTATTAGAGAACCTATTTTATGTGTGTATGGGGAGATTTAAAAAATTATGTAGAATATTTTCCCATGATTACATGATTCATGACCCCTTCCTCTGCTCTCTCCTCCTCCCCCCCCCCCAAAGCCGACAAGCAGTTCCACTGGGTTATACGTGTATCGTTGATCAGAACCTATTTCCATGTTATTCATATTTGCAGTAGAGCAATTCTTTAACATCAAAATCCATATTATAGCTCCATCACATTACATGATGGATCATATATTTTTCTAATGCATTTCCATTTCCACTGTTCTTTCTCTGGATGTGAGTAATGTTCTTTCTCATAAGTTTTGCCCTGGATCATTGCATTGCTGCTAGTAGAAAAGTCCATTACATTTGATTGTGCCACAGTGTATCAGTCTCTGTGTACAATGTTCTCCTGGCTCTGCTCCTCTCACTCTGCATCAATTCCTGGAGATTGTTCCAGTTCACATGGAATCCCTCCAGTTCATTATTCCTTATAGCACAATAGCATTCCATCACCATCATATACCACAATTTGTTCAGCCATTTCCCAATCAAAGGGCATCTCCTCATTTTCCAATTTTTTTCCACCACAAAGAATGTGGCTATAAATATGTTTGTACAAGTCTTTTTTCTTATTCTCTCTTTGGGACAAACCCAGCAGTGCTATGACTGGATCAAAGGGCAGGTATTCATTTAAAACCCTTTGTAGTGTGGGGAGATTTTTAACTGTCACTTTACTTGCTATGACTTTTGTACTCAAATGAGTTTTGTTTTAAGTTAATATATCTTCTGACTAGCTAGTAAAAGTAAGCACACTGATGGGGGCTTATAAGCCATGACTTAGAGTGAGTGTAGGCTTCAAGAGGGCTTTGAACCTGGGGGTAGGTTTTGGGTGGTCCATGGGTAATAGTCGGGGCTTCAGGTATTGCATCTAGAAGTGTCTGTGGGATCTAGACTTTGGAGGGCTTAAATGCCAGGTGGAGGAGTTTGTTTTTTAGTCCAGAGGTGATTCGGAACCACAGCATTTTCTTGAACAAAAGAATGACAGGGTCAGACCTGTGCCTTAGGAAGATGATGTTGGCAGTTGCCTGCAGTGAATCAAAGGAAGAGAGGCTAAAAAGAAGGGGAACAATTAGAAGGCTTTTGCCATCATCCAGGAGAGAGGTGTGCCATGTGTGGCGGGAGCACCCACCCAGATCTTTTGTGGTATTGAAATCGAATAAGGCATGACTCACTTTGAACTGGTAGACTGCTTGGCTCCTGTGCCTTCTGGGCCTCATGGTGTTCATCTGTAAAATGGGGACAAGTCAAGAGTTCCCTCTCTTTAGCCGCCATTTTTACCAAACCAACAATCCGCGGTCCTCTCTCTCCCTCTGGCCTGGCCTCCAGCCAGAGAGGGAGTTGGTGAAATGCAGCTTGTCAGAGTGTTTATGCTTCATTTTTGACACTCTTCCCAGGGGCTGCTAAGTGGGGCTTGAAATGGGGGCGGCTGTGTTAGGTAATGTTCTATCACTTCCCTGACTCTCTTTGGCATTCCTGGTGTTTCAGCATCTCCAGCCACTGGGAGTGTTGATTTAGGCCCTCAAGATGCCCGGACGGGGCCGTGATTCATTCATCCTCTGGCAGGAGGGATTCTGTGAGCTCTGTAAAAGCCCTACATGCTTTCTCTCCTTTCAAAGGGGAGGGCGTTGGACTCAAAGGCCTGTGCCAAAATGCATGTAAAATTAGAGATTTAGGACTGGAAGGGACCTTAGAGGCCATGAGGACCCACCCATCCTCTCTTATTTCAGACAAGGAAACAGAAGTCTGACTGACCCGAGATAGCCAGGTATTGAGCATGGAAGTGGGATTGGAATCCAGATCTCTGCTTCCAGAATGAATGGTCATGCCACTGGATCACGTGACTTCCAAGGGCCTGAGGTGGTTAGCTTACCTTAGGACAGGGCAGAGGAGATGGGCATCCTTGACATTCTAGGTCAGTATCCCAAAGTACTAAGGCATGTCATCTTTGCATTGGCTACTCTTCCTCCCAAAATGCCCTCCTCCCTTCCTATCCCACTTCACATGTTCCAATCCCGCCATCATTAAAGGTCCAGCTCCGATCTCCTCAATGTGAGGAAGCCTTGCATCCCTCATTAGTCCCACTCACTCTGATCTCCCCTTTCTCTCTCCTGGAGCAGTCTTGTGGTCCGCCATGTTCCAGATCTTGGTCTGGCTCTTACTGCCTGTGTAGATGGCTGTTCTGGCATGCCTAGAGTCTTGTCTCCTTTCAGTCAGGGATCCTGGCTCTTTCCTCCTTGCTTCCCCCATAATGCCTAGAACAGAACTAGGTCCCCAGAAGGTCTGGTTTAATTGAGATTAAGTTGACGTCCTATACTTGGGGTCCAAAAAGTCAATGGGAGGAGGCTGAATAGACAACACGTTGGGTTTAAGGAATTACAGCGGAACAAGGTAGCTGACAAAGCTAATGTGATGCTCATTAACATGCTTTGATTAAATGTCTACTATGGCATATGAAGAAAAAGGTCTCTGCCCTCAAGGAGCCCCCATTCTGTTGACATACATTTCTATTACTCAGTCATTTTTAGTCATGCCCATTTCTTCATGACCCCATTTGGAGTTTTCTTGGCAAAGATGCTGGAGTGGGTTGCCATTTCCTTCTCCAGCTCATTTTACAGATGAGAAAACTGAGGCAAACATGATTAAGAGACTTGGCTGGAGTCATACAGCTGGTAAGTGTTTGAAGCTGGATTTGAACTCAGGAACATGAGTCTTTCTGACTCTAGGTCTGGCTCTGTCCACTAATATGCCACCCAGCTGCCCCTATTGATATATAATAGTATCAACCAATAGATGCAAGATGATGAGAAAGCCAGAAGGAGAGCAACTTGGGGGCAGGGGGCAGGAAAGATCAGGAAGCATCTTTGAGGTGGTGATGGGGGGAGACCTCAGCTGAGTCTTTCCTTCAAGGGATAGAGGTGAGGAGGGAAAGCCAAGGGGACAGCTTAGGCAAAGGAGTGGAGGAAGGAGATAGATTATTCTGTTCAGAGGGAGAGCATAGAATCAGAGATTTAGGGCTAGAATGACATTTAGAAGCTAAACCCCTCATTTTCCTGAGGAGGATACAGTTTCGGGGGGGGGGGGACTTGTCCAAGATCACATAGGAAGTAAATGGTAAAGTCAGAATTTGAACCCAGGTCCTATGGTTTCATGGTCAGCTCTATTTCTGCTTGCCAGGAAACCTCTCCTCAAGTAGGATCAGTCTGACCAGAATGGACAGCTTGTGAAGGGGAATAATGGAAAACAAGGGCTGTGGCCAGAATGTGAAGGTTTATTGACAGAGGTGACTGGGACCCGGCTGGTCACATGAGGAAGTGGCTGGGCCACAGCCCCTCCTACCCTGGGCCAAGGGTAGTCAAGTACTTTTTTAGCTTTGCTAAGACAGGGGAACAAGAGCTGGGCAGAGGCTGGGCCACCCTGGAGGCAGCAGTGACTGAATGCTCAGCCAGGCCTGCCAGGGTCTCCCTAGCTCTCCTGGGACAGGAAAGCTATTTTGAAGGGATCAGTGTTACTAATGGCTTCTCCATCCCTTAGGAGCCCTAGGCAGGAAAGGGGGGTGCCTCTATGTGGGATGGCTGGAAATCTGGAATGTGGGATGGAGATGGTGGATTCCAGGGATGGCCTGACTCTGACCCCAGTGAAAATGGTCCTCTCAGGCTCTGGGAATACAAGAGAGAATAACAATTTATTAAGTCCTTACTTTGGGTCAAGCACTGTACAATATAATCTTATTTGATCCTGAGATCAACAACCATGAGAAGTAAGTGCTGTTATTATCCCCATTTTATAGTTAAAGAAACTGAGGCAAACTAAGGTGAAGTATCTTGCCCAGTATCACGTATATTATATATCTGAGGTCAAATTTGAACTCAGGCCTTCCTGATTCCAGCCCCAGCTCTTGTTATGCCACTTAATTTTCAATGAACTTATATTTAATGGGGGATTTCACATCATCATCTTTATCATCACTGACAAGCAATCAACAAATATTTATTAAGCACCCGCTCTGTGTGAGGCACTGTACTGGGAGATGGACATGCAAAGACAAAGGAGAAAAAAGTCCTGCTCTCAGAGAACTTCAATTCTAGTGGGGGAGACCATATGTACCTCCTTATGAGACTTTTAACAAATCACCTCTCTTGTGGCCTTTATACACGGAGTGATACAGCTTTGCCCCAGGGCATCGATTTTGGACTGAGTGTATATCCTTTTTGCAGCAACTGCTATCTACATTTTGTAGTCCATTAGCAGCTGAGGTGACTGTTCCAGGTACTCTCTGGAGGATCCTGGCATGACTGGACCCAGGGTGGGCTTAATCTGTGTGGGACCCTAACCCCTACTCTTACTCCCAAGTTAGTCAGAGTCCTCTTGCTTCAGAGCACGAGGGATCTCTCTCCTCTTAAATTTTCCCTTTCCATCCAGAAAGAAGGGGAGTCAAAATCCTCATGGACCGTGACTACTAGACTGGAAAAGTGTGTGTGGGGGACAACTTTCCTGTAGCCCTTCCTGGCTTCCTCTCCTTTTGGCACCATGATTCTAATTGATTCATCCTGCTAGAGGTAATCCAAGTGAGATCCAAATTCAAATTCCAGGAATCTGCTTGGGAGAGTGATAGGGTCATTCATAAAACCAAACCATAACTCTGTAGGGAGCCCTTAGGGGGATCATGTAACTTCCCATGCCAGAAATGTAGGAGTTTGATCTATACTAAGCAACATAAGCACAGATGTGGAAAATTCATTTATAAAAAGAGTACCAATATTTAAAAAAAAACCCTAAACCCTTACCTTCTGCCTTAGAATCAATACTACATATGGGTTCCAAGGCAGAAGAGTGGTAAGGGCTAGGCAATGGGGGTCAAGTGACTTGCCCAGGGTCACACAGCTGGAGAGTGTCTGAGACCATATTTGAACCCAGGATCTTCTCTCTCCAGGCCTGGCTTTCTATCCACTGAGTCCCCAGCTGCCCCCAAAAGAGTATCGGTATTACCAACTACCATCTGCAATGGCAGATAGGACATTGAGATGTATTGGGGGCCTTTTTTAGCTCAATATAACTGCAGGAGGAAGGAGAAATAACATGACCCATTTGGCTTCAAAGCCAAGTGGAGGGAAATAGAGAATGGGTAAATTCACCAGGTCCTAGAAGTACACAGAGGCAGGCACATTTAAGCAGTTAAGGCAATTGGCTCCTTAAATAGAGCAGTGATCCAGCTCGTCATGACTATAATCCATCCTAGTCACTGTGTTGGGTAGCCATGCCTTCCACCTGTTTGCACGTTGTTCCACCCCACCACTGGCTGAAAATTTCCAGCTTTTGTGACCCTTCAGTATCCCTGCCTTTTGGGGAAATCTATACTTTCCAGATGCCCCCACTGTAGTAAGAGCTTCATTGGTCCCAAACAGTCTCCACTGCCTCACCTGATCTCCACAGTTCTGACCAGTTCCTTTTCTAGGTATTTGGGAGCTTTAGAAGATGGGGTAGGGATAGGCAGAATGTTTTAGGGAAGTAGAGGCTGAGGGAGGTCTCACTATGGTCCTTGGGGGGAGTGGGTCTGGAGGAGCTCTCTGTCCAGACTGGTCCAGGCCAAATCAGCTTCTTGCAGGGCTTGGGATTTGGGGAGCTATTTAAATATTGCAACAGGGGCAGCAGGGTAGCTCAGGGGATTGAGAAGCAGATCTAGAGACAGAAGGTCCTAGATTCAAATTTGACCTCAGACACTTCCCAGCTGTGTGACCCTGGGCAAGTCACTTGACCACTATTGTCTAGCCCTTAACACTCTTCTGCCTTGGAATCAACACACAATATTGACTCCAAAATGGAAGGTAAAGGTTTAAAAAATATTGCAACAGATGAAGCAGTGGTGCTGTCCATGTGTGGGGGTAGGTGGTTTGTATCTAGGGTTTGTCAGAGGGAGTCCTCAGATTCCAGAGCAGAGAGAACTATACTCATCCCAAGCAGAGAAAAGTCAATAAGAATTTATTAAGCACCTGCAGGTGTCAGGCATGGTGCTAAGCTCTGAGGCTACAAAGACAGGCAAAAGACAGTCCCTGCATGCAACCCTCCTAGGGGAATAAATAGGAAAGGTAAATGGTACCTCAACTCAGGGAGGCACTAATGGGGAAGACAACAGCATATAGAGGGGTGCTTGGGATTGGGAAGATTCAGAGATGGTAAAGGGATTTATTGAAACACTGATTGGCATATCCTTTCCCAAAGCAATGGGAATTATGGTCTTTCTCCAGGTCTGGAAAGAGGGAGAGTCTCACCTGCGGCAGAGTTGATGAATAGAAGATAAATAGGGAGCAGAGAGATTGGCTAGAGCTGGTGGAGATACAGTGGGTCCTATAGGACATTCACTCATGGGGGTGGGGGTGGCTGATGACCATAGTTCAAGAGTTGGAAAGGTACATTCTCCAAGGGATAGTCTCTGGTCCAGAGGCAGAGCCACATGAAGAAAAGATGGCAGAGATGTGAGTCCTAACCTTGCCATAGACCAGCCCCAAACCTTGCCCACAGCCTGATCTCTAAAATTGGCCATGTGTTGACCTCTCAACCTGTGTACATATTGACCCCTGATCTTGGTCAAAGACTGACCACTCACCTCACCAGCCCTCTCTCCCTTAACTACATGCACCACTGGCCAGAAAGGGTCTGGGTGAGAAAGTAGGCATGACTCAGACTCATCCCCACTTCTGGGGGGAGAGAGAGAGAGAGAGAGAGAGAGAGAGAGAGAGAGAGAGAGAGAGAGAGAGAGAGAGAGAGAGAGAGAGAGAGAGAGAGAGAGAGGGAGGGAGGAGAGAGGGAGAGACAGACAGACAAATAGACAGACAGAGACAGAGAGACAGACAGAGACAGAGAGACAGAGAGGGAGGGAGGGAAGGAGGGAGGGAGGAGAGAGGGAGAAAGAGCGAGAGGCAGACAGAGACAAAAACAGAGAGACAGAGAACTAGAGAGAAAGAGACACAGACACAGAGACATACAGAGAATATGAGTGACATAGGACTCTGACAAGTCACTTGATTCTTTGGTGTCTTAGATAACTCCCTAAGATTGTAAATCCCAGTGGGGGGCACAATCTACACTTGTAGGGGGAATTTCTGCACTGGGGGTAATTTTTAAACAGCGATAGGACACAAAGGGTTGACTTTTTACCATTAAGGTCTATTAAAGTACAAATGAGCTATGAGGAAGGGATGACCCACAAAGCCATGCGTCTGGACTAGTTCATGAAATTGTCTGGGACTCTGGCTCACTTAGCAGGGACCGGAGACTTGAAGAACCAATGCAGAGGTGTAGATTTCACGAGAGGAGTCATAGGTTAGGAGTCATAGACTCAGGATGTCGCTGGTTTGATGAGGGTGACACAGGTCTTGCCCTTAGGGAGCCCTTCATCTAATTCAAGCACAAGGCCCTTGTTTTCAGAGATATCCTGGTCTGAGGGATCCCAAGGGTTATTGGGAAGGCAGAGAAGGTCCTATTTACTTGATTGAAAGCTGGGGGAGAAGCCCTAAGCCTAAGTTCCTCATAGTTTCTGTAGAGAATGAATAAGTCCCATGCTCACAAGTCTTGTGTGAATCAGGTGAAATGAGCTCCCAGCAGGCTGGGAAGAGGCAGTTTATTCCCAAGGAGATGGCACTGGGGTTGGGGAGGGGGCTGTGGGAAGATGATGTCATGCACTAGGTTGAGGAATCCCAATCTCAAAAACGTGTGGGTGGGGAAAACGTGTGTGTTGGCCAAGGCTGATGTCATCTGTCACACAGCAGCGGCCTTGGGGAAGGGGCCGCTTGGTTGGTGACTAAACACTCCATGGAGGTGGGGGCATGGATTTGGCTTCACCTCTGTCATTCTGACCCTTCCTAGATTACTCCCCCTCTGCTTGGCCTTGGACTGCCAGCACAACACTCTCTGACTCCAACCACCAGCTGCCTTTTCCAGATAACTCCTTTCTGCCCAAAGGGCACCCCCACCCAGCCTAGGCGACCCCCACTCTGTGGGTGCTCTTCCCTGATGAGCTATTTTCACTCTTCCTTGAGACATCATGTACTTGCCATGGCCCCAAGTTTTCAGGGGTTCCCTGATCATTTTTGCACATTGCATCCCCTCTACCTTTCCCCCCAGCTCTCCTCTGACCCTCATCCTTGGTAAGGGCATGTTCTAAGAAGCTCTCTATGACTCTGCCCTCTTCCTGCCCATCCACATGGAACAATAATTGGTATTTTTGAATTTCCAGTTCAACTCAATTCATAGACCGCTAGATCTCAAGCTGAACGGCACACCAGTAGACTTTGAATCCAGCTTCTTCATTCTAAGATGAAGAAAATGTGGTCCAGAGATCCTAAATCATTGATCCATCTTCCACTTATCTATCAGACCTACAAGATGGGTCTCTGAGTTTTCAATGGCGAGCCTTGGGCACTTGTCGATCCCCTCCCTGCTATTCCTTGGCCATCTACTTTCCATGCTCATAGAACCACAGACATGGAGAATCCGAAGGGGCTTTAGTGGCCACATATTCCAACTCATTCACAAAAGGAATCCCTGCTATAACACGGCATCCCAGTAGGTGCCCAGATTCTGCCTGAAGACTGCCAAAGAGAGACCTCTGCAGGCAGCCCATTCCATTTTGGGACAGCTCCCATCTGTAGGAAGTCTAAAGGTGACTTTTTGTAATAGTCCGATTCAAACCCTCTAGGAACAATCTGAGGGATGGCCCTTCAGACCCTTGAGTAGAGCTCCCATGCCCCTCTCCCTGCCCTGTCTCCAGTGCCACCTCTAGGCATTGGACCTTACCAGCCTGTTCTTTCCCCCTAACTTTTCACCTCTGGCTCAAGGGACAACAATCAAGTGAATTCTCCAGTTCTTGGGAAGAACACGGGCTGGTCCATTGTGCCATGGTTTCCCTCACCATACTATGACTTTCCTGACCAAAACATTCCTCTCTCTATGTATTCTCTTCCCCATTCAAATCTACTTCCTTCAGGGAAGGGACTATCTTTTACCCCCTTTTTTGTATCCTTGGAGATCATTATAGTGCCTGGCACATTTTTTTGGTGATGTCTGACTCTTTGAGATCCCATATTGAGGTTTTCTTGGCAAAGACACTGGAGTGGCTTGCTATTTCCTTCTCTAGCTCACTTGACAGATGAGGAAACTGAGGCAAGCAGGGTGAAGTGACCTAACCCAGGGTCACACAAATAGTAAGTTAGTCATAACTGTATCTTCATTCGTTCAATTTTCAATCCATCAATAAAGATTTTTTAAGCATCACCACCACCAAGTGCGCTAAGTGACAGGGATGCCAAGACACAAAAGACAGCTCCTGCCCTCAGGGAGCTCAGAAATGGGTTTCATTCATTATTCAAAATTACATAGATAGTGGGTGCATCCCAGAGCTAGGAACCCATCCCTGCTTCTGACTTCAACTCTATTGTCCTTCCCATTGCCCACAGATATAGCTGGGAAGACACAGTTTATAGACTCAGAGGATCTAGATTCAAATTCCCTCTGTTACTTACTGCTGGGTGACCTTGGACAAGTCTCTGCTTCTTTAGACTTCAGCTCTTTCATCAGAAAAACCAGAGAGTTGGGTGATATGAGCTCCAAGTTCCCTTCCAGCCCCAACTCTATTATCCTGTGATACCCCACAGCCCAACAAGCCTTCTCAAGTGGCCCCTATGCCTGAGGCATGGGGCCAGGGCCTGGAGAGACAAAGATAGCCAGCTCTTAGGCCCTCAAGGCTGATTTTTTAATAGCATCCTCTGCCCCAACATCTCCATACTCCTCAGCAGCCTCTCTTGTTCCTTGGTGACATTGTAAGATCCCTGTGTTATCTATAAACCCACCAAACTTCCCTCCTCTTCATGACCCCAGTTTTCTTGTCAAAGATACTGGAGTGGTTTGCCATTTCCTTCTCCAGCTCATTTGACAGATGAGGAAACTGAGGCAAACAGGGTTAAGTGACTTGTCCAGGTCCACACAACTAGTAAATGTCTGAGGATGGATTTGAACTCAGTTCTTTCTGAATATAGGTCCAGAGTTCTAATCACTGTGTCACACAGCAGCCCTTTAGTCTCTGGGCCTTAGTTTCCTTTTCTGCAAAATGAGGAGGTTTAGCTTGGTAGTCTCTGGGAAATCTGCCTCCTCTAGATCTAACATCCTATGATCCTTTCCTAGCTTTGACTCCCTCAGAGAAGCAAAGGCCTAGGAAAGTCACCTGCTTCTGACATAGAGAATTAAAATATTTTTCTCATTAAACAGATGGCTAAACTGAGGCTCTGAGAGACAAAGCAATTTACTTAGGCTCTAACAACTAGTAATTGACAGGTCCATGGTTTTCTGACTACAAACCCCACAGGATTATAGGTTCAAAGTTCTAAGCTGAAGAGGTCCATGGAAATCAGAGTTCAATTCATTTTATGAACGAGGAAACTGAGGCACAGGGAGACGAGGTAACCTACCCAAGCTTACCCAGATTGAAAGTGTCTGAGCCAGAATTAGAACTTGGGTCCTCTGCCTCCAAATTCAGCCTTCTTTCTGAGCTGAAGGTTTTATGTGGTGGCAGTCACTGGCTGCTTTCTTGATAAGATTCCAAAAGGTTCTCCAGCCCTAGTCTGAAGCTAGTTGTGCCCTCCTGCCTAAAAGGCCCTGAACAACTTTCTCCTGGTAGTTTTGAGCCTGGAAGTTCATTGCACATCCCAGCTCGGATGCTGATTAACCCCATCGATTCATTTAATCTCCTAAAGCCTCAGCTTCCTTAGTTGTGAAATGGAGATAATTATCCTTGCATCAATTATCCTTCATTAATTCATTCATTCAACAATCACATATTAAGTGGGGCTCCACCCCCCTGCAGGTCCCCAGGCTCCCAGTCTAGGGAGGTGTCCTGACTCCTCCTTACCCTCTCACCCATTTAGAAGCAATGGCTGAGTTTTGCCCTTTCCAGCCTCTGATTCTGCTACCACTCGGGTGGACACCCACATCCTATTGCTAGACTCCAGAGTGCCAATCCTGGAGTCAAGAAAATTCACCTTCCTGAGTTCAAATCTGGTTTCAGACACTTCCCAGCTGTATGACCCTGGGCAAGTCACTTGACCCCCATTACCTGGCCTTTATCACTCTTCTACCTTAGAACACATACACAATATTGATTCTAAGATGGAAGGAAAGGGTTTAAAAATAGGAGGGGCTTATTTTATTCCTATTCCTCCCCCATTTAATAAATATATAGAATGGCCTTAGAGGCCAACTAGTCCAACCCATTCATTATACAAAAAAGGAAACTGAGGCACAGAGAAATTCAGTGTCTTGTCCAAGGTCCCAAAGCTAGCAAACGGTGGAGGCAAGAATAAGCTCTAAGCCTCCCGAGTTTTCTTGCTACTTCAGCATGTGATTCCTTGGGGAGTGGACTTGTGGGAGAACACACTTCTATGTGTTGGTGAATGGTTTGTGGGTTCTTCTTATTAGGAGGGGGACTAATTTGGGCTAAAGTCCAGGGAAGCAGGATGGGTATTGGGGAGGATATTTTCTAGGGTTAGAGAAAGAGCCCACAGTGCCCAGAACATGCTAGACCCTTCATAAACACGTACTGAATGACCAAGATGGGGCTCTTTGGTAAATGAACGGCAGAAGGGGTGGAAAGATAGAGAGAGACCAGGAGGCATAAAGAGGAAGGTCTTCAGATGCAAAAGAAAATTCCCTACTTTAGGAAATGTCTGGGGTTCAAATAGTTCAGTTGAATATGAAGGCATCCACCAAGACTCGGATCTTGCCTCCAAGGCAAAGGCCGCCATCATCAGACTTCTACACAAGACCCCAAAAGGAGTCTGGGAAGGGTAATGAACTGGACTGGGGTTGATCCTTATACCAAAGAGGAGGTGATTGCTGAGGGGAAAGACTTCTGCCCAGGGACTACTGTTAGATAGAGGAGGCTAATCTTTCCTGCCTCCCACCTGAAGGTGAGGCACCTTCAGGTTGAGTTTTGGAGGGAGTCAAAGAAGAGACTTCTCTCCATCCTGGCCGAAGAGTCCCTCGTTTCTCTGGCTGAAAGAGTACACAGAGGGACTCCAGTTGAAAGGGTCACTGTAACACCCTAGCTGGAAAGAGCACAGATGATGCCACTGAGCTGAGCCAGTGTCTGAAGGTGGGGAAGGACTGGAGCTGTCCATCAAAGAAGTAAGCCAAGCGAGTCCAGAGATCCGTCTGACCAGTGGAGACAGTGCATCATCCTGGTGGCAGAACACCCAGCACAGCCCCGTCTGGCAACAACTCCCCAGGCAACAGGCTGACCCCATCTGTCATTAGTCCAGTGGCCTTGTGATATGTTTAGCCCAGCCCAGACTGAGGCACCTGCCTCATCCAGTCCAGCAACAGCTATGTACCCAGTGAGGAGGCAGCTCACTGGTCAAATAATCCCCTTGACCCAGGTCAGCAATGGATTGATTGGGCAATGGATTGATTGGTCCAGTGGAGACGCCGTGCCCCACCAGGAGGAAGCCAGCTGAGCTGCCCATCCAGCAGAGATATTATGCCCTCTAAAGGGATGCTCTGTTGGTGTAGCTTCTCCATCACTGATGCTCCACTCCACAGTGAACTTAGTGGGAACACTCTGGAGAAGGAAAGGACATTGAGACACTGAATTCCAGAGTTGTGAGGAGTCTAGTTCATGTGGCTCCTCTCCATGGGTACCCCCCACTGACTCTGTCACATTGGGTGTATACACACACACACACACACATACATATATTTGTGGGAGGGTGTGCTCCTGCTTTGAGTGGAAATGCTTCTTAACTATTTTTTTCTTTCTGTCTTTGAGCTGATTGAAAAGGGGAAGCCCATCAGTGGGGGCTCAGGAGCTAGAGTCAGATGGGCAATCAGTTACTCGTTTACACCCTAGATCCCTGGAAACTGTAACATTTGTTCCTTTGGGAACCCAGGACTTTAGTGCCCATGTGGCTTGGAGGAGTGGGTCCAGCAAGGATGCTTAAAATGAAGGCGTGTGAATAGTGTCTCATGGCAGGGTCTTGTGGGCTAAAATTTCTTGTCTGGCTGGTTTGGGTCCAGAGATATATGATCCCAGTAGGATAACCATTGGTAAATTCAAGAGAACCAACCCAACTTGTGCACTGTCCATTTATACCAGAGAGAAAACATTCCCTAGGAATTCCATAGTGCTTCAGTGTTTGTAAAGCACTATATACATGTTATCTTATTTGATAACTTGCAAGAGGTAGGAGTTATTATTCCCTTCATTTTACAGATAAAGAAACTGAGGCAAAAGTATGCATGAATATGTGGTTTATTGCATATAGGTGCATATATATGTGTATATATATATATATATATATATATATATATATATATATATATACAGGTGCATATAGTCCAGTGGGTAGCATGATGTGTGTATGTGGGGGAGAGCAGACGATGGGGGTTCTCTGACTTTATAACTCCAGAAAAGGGATAGTTATATTGGAAAAAGTGAGAAAGAACTGGAATGAAGGAAGAGAGAGACAGAGACAGAGACAGAGAGACAGGGAGACAGAGACAGAGACAGAGAGAGAGAGAGACACAGAGAGAGAGAGACAGAGAGAGAAAGAGAGAGAGAGAAAGAGAGAGAGAGAGAGAGAGAGAGAGAGAGAGAGAGAGAGAGAGAGAGAGAGAGAGAAATACAGAAGAAGGAAAGACAGAGGGAGGAAGCAGAGAAGGAGCAACGGAGATATATGGAGAGGAGGAAAGCTCAAAGAGAAATGATGGGAGAGAGCCCATCACAGAGGCAGATGATAGAGGAAGTCAAAGACAGAGAGGGAGGAAAGAAAAAGTCAGAAATAAGGAAAAACCTATTCAAAGTCAGAGAAGAGAGAGGGTAAATTAAAAAGAGGAAGGGAGTATCTAGGTGGCTTAGCAGATTGAGAGCTGGACTAGAGACAGGAGGTCCTGGGTTCAAATGTGGCCTCAGACACTTCCCAGCTGTGTGACCCTGGGCAAGTCCCTTAATCCCTCATTGCCTAACCCATATCACTCTTCTTTCTTGGAACTAATACACAGTATTGATTCTAAGACAGAAGGTAAGGTTTGAAAAAAATAAAGAGAGGAAGAGCAATCAGAGGTCCAGAAGGAATTTCAGAGATCACCCAGTCCAACTTCTTCTTTGACAGTTGATGAAGTTACAAATCAGGGAAGTTAAGTCACTTGCTCAGGGTCACCCAGTAGTAATTACCACACAGGTCCTCTGAGCCCAGAGTCAAGATTGTTTCCACATTGCCACATAGGACAAAAGGGAAAGAAAACCAGCAGAGTAGAGTCAGAGTTCGAGAGGAGGAAGAAAGAAAGGGAAAGATGGAAGGAAGGAGGGAAGCAATGACCAAGAAGATGGAGGGAGCTGGAGGAAGGAGAAGAGGAAGTCTCGAAGAAAAAAGGAGATGCAGATCAGAGATAGATGGAGAGAAGGATGGAGAAGGTCAAAGAAAGAGAGAGTCCACAATGAAAGGGAGAGGAGATGAGGGAATGAGACTGAGAGAGATGGATGGGCTCCCTTCACCGACTTTATAACTGGACCTACGCCAGACCCGCTGCTCCTTGGGGCTGGCAGGAGGCTGCCAGGCAGCTGAAGCTCCCTGGCCTGGCTCAGATCCCTGCAGCCACCAGCTGCCACCTGACCCCGGTGCCCTGAGGCGGACGGGGGAGGCAAGATAGACACAGATCAAAACAACAGCAAGGGCAGAACACTCCCATTGAGCAATGGGACAGGGCTAAGTAAGGAAGGTGAGAGCCTGTTCACACGCACCCAGGGACTTCTGAGCAGCCAAGTGAAGGATGCCAACAAACATCAGCTGGCTCCCCAGAGGCAGGATTTAGAGGGGAGGGGCAGGGGGTAGCAGAGAGGGGCTCACTCCAGCTGAGTCTGATGCTGGCTGGGATGGGATTCCTTCAGTTCAAGAAACATTAAGCACCTACTATGTGCCAGGCACCCTGCTAAACTCCAGGAATACAAAAGGCAGAGACTGTAATCAGAAGTTCTATTTATCGTTATCTTTGCCTCCCAGGGTCCAAAATCCATTCCCATAGAGCATCAGAACTGGGAGGGCTCTTAGAACAGGGAATGCCATAGCAGAGATGGGCCTTAGAACACAGGATGTTACACTTGGAAAGAACGTTAGAGCAGAGATCTTCAGGCATAGGACCTCAGAGCTAGGAGGAGCCTTGGAACAAAGACTATCAGAGCTAGGAGGAACCTTGGAACATGGACTGTCCAAACTGGAGGGTCCTTGGAATATAGAAAGGCAGGATGGACGGTCCAGTTGTAAAGTCGGTGAAGGGAGCCCATCCATCTCTCTCAGTCTCATTCCCTCATCTCCTCTCCCTTTCATTGTGGACTCTCTCTTTCTTTGACCTTCTCCATCCTTCTCTCCATCTCCTATCTCCGATTATCCCTCCTTCTCCTTTCCGTAGCAAACTAGGAGGGATCTTGAGTCATGGGATGCCAGGATGGAATGGCCTTGGAACACAGAATGTCGGGACTGAGAGGGGCCTTCAAATATGGAATGTCAAGACAGGAGCAGGCGTAGAACATTGAATGTTGGGATAGGAGTGGCCCTAGAGACCATCTAGTTCAACCCTTCCCATTTCCCAGATGTGAATTAGTTAAAGGATCAATAAATCTAAACTCTAGAACTAGAAGGGAGCTCAGGGGTCTAGTCCAATTCCCTCATTTTACAGATAAAGAAACTGAGAGGAATTAAATTCAGGACTAGAACACAAGACTCTTAGCTTCTAGTTCCTACATATAATTTCCCAGTTGCTCTTGCTAGTCTCAATTCAATTTGAGTCATTAAACTTTTTTTGGTTAAATCCTTACCTTTCAGATCAGAATCGATATAAGTATCAGTTCCAAGGTAGGAGAGCAGTAAGGACTAGGGACCTGGGATTAAGTGACTTGCCCAGGGTCCCACAGTAAGGAAGTGTCTGAGGCCAGATTTGAACCCAGGACCTCTCATCTCCAAGCCTAATTCTTTATCCACTGAACTATCTAGCAGCCTCCCCTAAAATTTCATTTTTGAGTATCTATCATATGCCAAGCAGTACACTGGGGCCAGGTAGGCAAGTAGCATGCAGAGCTTTAAAGTTTATAAAGTATCTTCCATGGTTCACCTCATTTTAGCCTCCCAATGGCCTTGTGAGTGCTGCAATTATTGTTCTTGCCACTTAAGAGATTAAAAAACTGAGGCCCATGGACATTGAGTGAGTTGTCCACAGCTGTATCAGAGGTGGGATTTGAACTCAGGCCATGGCAAAGGAACTGGATTCGGAGTCAGAGATCCTCCATTTGATTCCCAGATGGGGCTTTGCTAACTGGGGACCTTGAGCAAGTTTCTTGACCTCTGGGCCTCCGTTTGCTCATCTATAAAAGGAAGGGAGTGGATGGAAGACCTCCAAGAGCCCTCGAAGCTTAAAATCATGCTCCTCCCATCCCAATCCCTGGGTCACTTGGCAGATACAAAGATAGATGCCACGCAGACCCCATACTCAAGGAATTTATAGTCTAACAAGTGGGAAAGATGAGTTGTACCCAGCCACTCTGCTGCAAGGGCAAGGGACGAGGAGGAATTTGAGGAGGGACCTTCCCCAACCCCCTTCTCCAATCAGGTTGGGGAACCACAGGGGCAGGTCAGGTTGGGGGATATTTTGGTGGCCCAGGCTTGAGGGCAAGCCCTAACAAGCCCTTTCCCAAGGAGTTAAGATTAGAGAGGAGACCTCAGCCAATGACTCACTTGTATGGCCTGAGCCCCAGCCAGCTTTGGGCTCCAGTTACCATCACCTCTGATTCACCAGTGGAAAAAAAATTCAGAGAAGCCTTGCCCTCTGCCAACTTCCCTTGTCCACATCCAACTTGCCAGTGTGTAGCCAGCCCCGAAGATATACTGGGAGGTACAGAAAAAGGATGTGGAAATGTGAAAGCAAAAGTACTGGGTTCAAATCTTGCCATCCCTGATTACTTGACCTCTATTGGCCCTGGTTTCCTTTTCTCCAAAATGTGAGGATTGGATGAGATACCCTCTAGGGGCCTTTCCTACTCCAGTCCTATCTTAACAGTGAATTTGGTGACTTTCTACTCGGGTCAAGAGAGAAGAACTGGCTAGGCTTGGAAGAAAAGCTTCTTTGGGGGACACAGGATTGCTTTGCAGAGCATCACTTTATCCTTTAGCTTTATCTACACTTCTTTATCCTTCTTCTCTTCCATTCCTTTCCTCTCAGCTCTCCACTCCTCAGTCAATAAAAACTATTGATGTTGTTTGGTTCTTTTTTAGTCGTGTCTGACTCTTTGTGATTTCCTTGGGGGTTTTCTTGGCACAGATTTTGGAGTGGTTTGCCATTTTCCTTCTCCAGCACATTTTATAGCTGAGGAAACTGAGGCAAACAAGGTTAAGTGATTTCTCCAGAGTCACACAGGCAGGTAGGCAATGTGTGAAACCAGATCTGAACTCATGAAGAGCAGCCTTCCTCTTTGTTTTAGGTGGTCAGACCCAAGAAAATCCAGGACTGGTTCTGGTTCTGATAGTGACTTGCTTTGTGACCCTAGAGAATGTTTCATATGAAACCAGAAGATCTGGGTTCAAATCCTAGCTCATCTCATTACTACCTAGCTGACCTTGGACAAGCCCCTGAAGCTTCATCATTTGGAAGATGAGGTCCTTGGATTAGATAACCTCTGAGATCCCATTGGAGAGGTGTAGTAGATAAATAGCTGACCTTGAAGTTGAGAAGACCTGGGTTCAAGTCCCATCTCTGACACACAGATTATGTGACCCTGAGCCAGTGACAACCTTTCAGTGCCTCCAGGCAATGTTCTGAGAAGATAAACTGCTGAAGCAGGTACATTGATAGAGGGAGTTTCTTCAATGGGAGTTGCTTGCTCCAGGTTTCATGTCTCCAAATCTAGTTTTCTTTCTCTAGAGTAACTAGGTAACATGGCAGATCATGTTGGAGTCAGGAAGATCTCAGTTTGAATCCTCTCCTAGATACTTCCCATGATCTTGGACAAGTCATTTAACTTCTCTCAGTCTGCTTCCTCATCTATAAAATGGGTCTAATAATAGCACCTACTTCCTAGTGTTGCTGTGATGATCAAATGAAATAAAATATTAAAGTGCTCTGTAAACTTTAAAGTCCTATATAAGTGCTAGTTATCATCACCACCACCACCATCATCACCACCACCATCACCACCACCATCACCATCACCACCATCATCACCACCATCATCACCACCATCACCACCACCATCACCATCATCATCACCACCACCATCACCACCACCACCACCATCACCACCACCATCACCACCACCATCATCACCACCACCACCACCATCATCACCACCATCATCACCACCATCACCACCACCATCATCATCATCAACCCCATTCTTGCAATAATCTTTTAAGTAAAGCAGTAGAAATTGAGTACACTGGCAAAATTCCAAGTAGAGATGAGAGAGAAAGAATGGATTCTGAATGGACAAGGATATCAGAATCTCTGGCCCCAGGGGTAACAGGTATAGGGAGCACAATAGTGCGGCTAAGGATTGGTCTATGGATTGGGGTTGCCTATCTGGCTCTGGTTTTTCAGTAGCCCCTTTGGTGTGGGTAAAGGCATGTAAGTAGGTATCAGTTGTTATCCAGAAGGAGGTCTTGGAGCTAATGTTTATAGTAGAGGAGAAGGGCAGGGAATCACAGATTTTCCAAATTGGAAGGGACATTGGAGGCCACCTAGTTCCAGTCCTTTCTTGAACAAGAATCCCATTTCTAATGTCCTTTTGTAGTGAGGAACCTTTATGTGTTCTGGCAGCCCATTTCAGTTTTGGATAGGTTTAATGGTTTGGAGGACAAACAGTGTGGCATAGTAGATGGAAAGCCAGAATTGGAATCAGGAGGACTTGGGTTCAAATCTCATCTCAATGACTCATTACCTGAAGGATCTGGAATATTAGTCTTATAACTCCTCTGGGCCTTAATTCTTTCAACTATAAAATGGAGGGAGTGGATTAGGTAACCTCTAGAGCTCCTTCAAGATTAAAATCTATGATTATGATTTCATATTCATAAATTACATGTAGGGTGATGCTTTGCATCAGTGAGGGGAGTCTCAACCATGGTTCTCCAATAGATTTTGACTCCCACTCCTTCCCACCCCCCAAACTCCTAGCAGTTCTGGATTTGAACCCAAGTCCTTCATTTCTCAATCCAGTGTTCATATGGCACGTTGGCAGAGAAAAGCCCTGATGGACCTCCCTTGACTTTCTTTTTTTTTTAGGCTAATGACTCTAGGATCTTCAACTACTCTTGGTACTTATCACCTCTTTTTAAGGATGATCTTTCTCCTCTAGATACATGGCTACTAGTTCTTGTGGTCTTTTTTTTCTGGAGGGACATTGGCAGAGACCTATGCATCTGCAGAGCACTCCCCCACCTCCTCTCTACCCCCTCCTCACTCTTCTCTCTCTCCCTCCCTGTGGCCTTCCCAGAGGAGGTATTTATGGGATGGATTTTGTTAGTCTCTTTTTTGAAGAGATGAGTTGGCCAAGGGGGTGGGGTCTGGGTCTCTTGCCCATGGGTTGACCTTGAAGGTTCTGGAGCATAGCCTGGGACATTCTTAGAGAAGATGGGTTCAACACAACCCCACATTTTTCCCTTCCTTTCCCCCAGCCATCCATTCATTCTCATTCTCCCTTGGGAGTGATTGAGAGGCTGTTTCTTCCCTAACAAGTTGACATTGGCTCCTCCAATCTCTATTAACAAACAACAAACAACCACCCAAGCTGTTGTTTACTTCTGCTTTCATTCTTTCCCTTCCCCCAGCCCCAACCCTACCTTCCTATTTCTCCTTCCTAGCATCCCTGACATGGGAAGAAAATGGCACCGTGGTATTATGGGCCAAAGGCTTGGCCAAGCCTTCTTCCTCATGCTTCTGTCACTCAATCCAGGTGAGAAAACATGTCCCTTATATCCTAGCTTTCCTCTCATCCCCCCACCCCCCAGCCTTTGTTCTTGACATGTTGGTGGTCCTGGAGTCCTTACAGGATGACTTTTCTCGCTTTGTTATCCCCTCCCCTGTATCACTTTGGGCAAAACTCACCAAACTTCTCTGGAATCAGCTCATCTGTAAAATGAGAGTCAGATTAGATGACTTCTGAGGCCCCTTCCAGCTTAAAATCTAGGATCCATTGAGCCAAGATATGTGACCTTGGATAAATAATTTAATCTCTCTTGGACTCATTTTCCTCCTCTGGGAAAATGGAGTTTGACTTGGGTGGCCTCAAAAGTCTCTTCCAGACAATAGGGACCCAGTCCCAAGGGCAGATACAATATGTTCTGATTGCTGTCAATCTGCAGGAACAGTTGGTGATCCCAGCTCTGGGTACATGTGACAGAAGGGCTTTTCCCCAGGTTTAAAGTATATGAAAGTATCTTACGACTGTTTTCCTGTCACTTCACTTGGAAATGAAGAAAAGTCTGGCTTCTGAGCCAGATTGGAGCATGCACACAAAGCTTGAACAGATGGAGGTCTTCTCTTTTCTGGTGGAAAGTGAGGTTACAAGTCAAGGGAGAGAGGTAACAGAAACAGAGGTGGCAGTTGCCTAGACTCTATTGCCTGCTGCCATTGCCTTATCTCCCACCCAGCCTACCACAAGGCCATGAACACACGGAAGCCCAGCTTCTTTTGGCTGTGCCATTTATTCTTCCCTAAACTTAGGTGGAGATGGAATAGACCAGATTGGGCCCTTGTGAACTTCAAAAGTTTGGAAGAGATCATTGGGGTCAAGCACCTGGACTCCATAATAGTCTTCTGGTAGTTGCAATAGCTGAGCACAGTAAGGAGTTGGTCCTCAGATGCAATCTTCTTGGTCCAACCCAGCAGTCAAGAGGAGCAAACTGGACATCTGCTGACTATGTCACACCCAGAGGTGAACTTGGTGAAGGACCTGTTGGTAGTCACCACTTTGAGTGGGAATTTGTATTCCCAAGTGAGTGAGTAGCTTGGCAGAGGGGAGAAGAGCATTCCAGAGTCAGATGATTTTGTGCTTTGATTGTGGTAGCTTCTTCATAAATATCTCTTGAATCCAATGAATCCCAAAGAGATTAAGTGACTTGTTCTAAGGTCACATATCTTGGCTCAAGAGAAAAGCTTTAAGATAATTAATTAATTGATATTGAGAAGAGATCCACTGGTAAAAAAATCATACTGGGGCACTAGTCACTACTTAGAGGATATTGAAGAAATAGCAATTGGTTGATTGATTATGGGGAAAATACACTAGGTGGGGCAGCTAGGTGACACAGAAGTAGAGCACCAGGCCAGGAGACAGGGCTTCCTGAGTTCAAATCTGGCCTCTGTCACTTGCTAGCTGTGTAACCCTGAGCAGGTCACCTAACTCTGTTCGCCTCAGTTTCCTCATCTGTAAAATGAGAAGGAGAAGGAAAAATCAAACCACCCAGTATCTTTGCCAAGAAAACCCTAAGTGAAGCCAGGAAGAGACAGACATGACTAAAAATAGCTGATGGAGAATCTTATGTGAGAGTACTAGAGAGATACCCCAAACCCTACAGTTCCACCCCAAAAGGAGAACATCGGCTGAGGAGGAGTGCTAGTGAAAGTGGGAAGAGAGATCCCAGGGCCTTTGGATGCTACACCATGATCTTATGACCCTTCCTTTTAGGGATGTGAGGGCAAAATGGGCATTTCTGTCCTGGCCACTGATAGGCTGACACCTAGCCCAGACTAGATGGTTGGGAAGAGTGAGGGTGAGGAAGATAACTCAGAAGTCACATATAGACCTATAGGTGGAGGGGACATGAGAGGTCATTGGGTCCAAATCCTTGCTTTATTTTACATATTAGTAAACTGAGGCCATCTTATCAACAATGAGCTCATATGCTCTTTCTCAGATTGTGTGTGTGTGTGTGTGTGTGTGTGTGTGTGTGTGTGTGTGTGTGTGTGTTCTCCATTTCTTTGCAGGAGGCTCCAATCTTTATTCCAAGCATTGCTTCTTTTGATCTTATTTGGTTGAAGGACTCCAACTGCCATTGTATATCTTTGTAGTAGGATTTATTAGTATTTTAATTTAAGGTAGGAAAGGACTTCAGACATCATTTAATCTGGCCCTCTCATTTCACTAAAGAGGAAATGGAGGCACATAGAGGGTAAAGCTGGCACAAGATCTTAGACGTAGTGAGTGGTAGAGTCAAGACTTGAACTCTGGTCCTCAGACTCCTGTCTGCCAGTGAGGCGAATTGTTGTGAGGGTGGTCGAAGGTCTCTGTGAAGCTCAAAGGAAATCATCAAAAGGCATCTTGTAAACACTGATGTGGCCTAGAAATGAGAGCAGTTATTATGACAGGTGGGGGGAGAGTCCTCATGCAGACCGTGTCGATGCTGGGGGCTCATCTCTTGCCATACGACCCAGGTACCAGTGGCACGCACCAGAGGGAGTGCTCACATCTCCTGGAGGAGATGCTTGAGGGCTCCTTTTCCTAGCAAGTCTTCCTCAGGGTTCAAAGCATGAAGGAGTCCTGGGATATCGGAGTGCAGCGGAGGATGTGAGTAGGGAGACGGATTCTCCTTACACGAGGAGGAGGGATAGATCTCCTGCGCAGAGTGGATGATGCTAACTGAGAAGTTCTGATCGATGAAGAAGGGAAATCATCGGAGCTCACGTCCGACATCCTCAGCCTTCTCAGTGGACCGAGCAGAGAGCCTGGTGTCGTAGAAAAAGGCTTGGTCTTACGATCATGGAGACATGGGTTCAGTTCTTGCTTTGGACACATGCTCACTAGGTGATTGTAAGCAGCTCTAGCCCAGCGGAAGGATTTGTCTTTTAGGGGTCCAGGTTCAAATCCTGGCTCTCCCTCTTACCACCCATGAGACCCTGGATAAGTTACCTCAACTATAAAAGGAGCAGATTGGACTGTGGAATCCCCAGAGTCCTGGAGAGCTCCAAGTCTACGATCCAGTGACCATTATTTCCAGATGAGTTGCTATCAACCTTTCGGAGGTATTTCTACACTGGGAGTTCTTTATAGTGATGAATTTCCAGGTCCACATGGAGATAATATTGACATTTATAAGTTTGCAAAGTGTTTTGAGCCTTGTAGCAAGACATCACCCCAGGCATTACTCTCTGTTTGACAAATGAGAAATGCAGACTCAAGAGATTTACCTGGTATCAGTTGACTTACCTAGGGTCACGCAGGTGCTCAGTGTTAGTTAGGATTCCAGTGCAAGTCTTTCTGGATTCCAGTCTAGCACACTGGACCAGGGCATCTGCTCTCTGTGTGAGGGTGAGGTGGCCATCTGGAGTATTGCTCCAATGATCAGCATCATCTTTGCCACTTGGACCATCATCTTCATTTTCATTTCACCATCTTCTAGGAGTCTTTCTCAAAATTGCTACTGGACAGAGCAGTGGTTTCTGCCTCCACAGGACGGGCTGGTGCCTTTCTCTCTTAGCCCTTGATCCTTCTCCTGGACAAACCCTGGAAAAATCCCCCCACAAGATTTCTCTTCTTGGCTTGCCATCCCCCATCCTTCCTCCTTTCTTCCAGGACCTGGAATTTCTCTTCTTGGGATACTAGGAATAATGGACTGAGAAGTATTGAGATGAGTCAAGGCATCCCCAGTATTAGACAATGGAGATGGCCATACTGTCTTTAGAAAGCCCTATTGGGGTAAAAACATCCATTTTTAATTAGCCTGAGAGTAAAGAGGGGCAGGGCGGAGGAGCATTTATAGAGCACCTACTGTGTGTTAACACTTTTCTAACATGATCTCATTTGATCCTCACAATAATTCTATAAGGTAAATGGTGTTATTATCCTCATTTTTCAAATGGGGAAAATTGAGGCAAAGAGGTTTAATGACTTGCCTACGGTCACACAGCTGGTAAGTGTCTGAGGCCAGATTTAAACTCCTGTCTTCCTGACTCCAGGGGCATGTCCTATCCTCTGAACTTGGAGCCAGCCTAAGCTGTTTTCAAATCCTGTCTCTGATACTTATTGTGTGACCCAGGGCAAGTCATTTAACCTTCTAAGCCTCAGTTTCTTCATCTGTAAAATAGAATGGTTTGACCAAATGACTCCTAAGGACCCCTCTGATCATATGTCCCTTTCCTTTAAGATTCCTCGATTGGATAACTGTTTCATTGGAAGACTCAAAAAGCTGAGTCTAAAGACATTGCTGTCTGGAGTCTGGAGGTCCTGGGTTCAAATGTGGTCTCAGACACTCTCTAGCTGTGTGACCCTGGGCAAGTCACTTAACTCCCATTGCCTAGCCTTACTGCCCTTCTGTCTTGGAACTGATACTAAGGCAGAAGATAAGAATTTCAAAAATTAAATTGAATGAAGATGTTTTGGTCCAGGGCACGGGAACTTCCTAGTGTGGGTTAGACCAGAGGATGGGGTTCTGGCATAGCCACGGGAGCCAGGAGGCTCAGGGGGAGACTGTCAGCTTGGAACTTGGGCATCTAGGCTCAAATCGGCACCCTGACACTCCCAAGCTGCGTGTCCTTCGGCAAATCACGTGGTTTCTTTGAGATCCGTTTTTGCCTTCAAAAATGGGACTCTGTCCTGTGTACACTCGCTGCCTCCTAACAAACAGGAGGGAACAAAGTGCTTTGGATCAACCTCCCCACCCTGAGACACGCTTGAGCACAATTCTGCCCCTTCCCCAGCCCCCAGCCTGTCGATGTTGAGAGGAGGCCCGAAGAGGGTGGGGAGGCTTACAGGAACTGGGGAGGTGTCCGCAGAAACTTCACCTCCTTCCCAATTTGGCCCTGGATGGGGCCTGCCTGGGTGGCCCAAGCGCTGGCAAGGCCAAATGAGGGAGGGGAGAGGAGGTGAGTCAGGCTTCCTGGGGAGGTGCCCTGGCCTGCCCCACTTGGGACCCTGAGCCCTCACCCCCTTACTGCTTGTGTCACCAGCCGGACTCCCGGAACCAGTCGGAAAAACGTGGCCGTGGCCTTTTGACTCATCCAGATTGAGAGGGGAAAGAGCTAACCATCTCCAAGCTGGTCTTGTTTACTTGGGGGGAAGAGGGGGGAGATCATGTCCCCTGTGGACACACACTCACACACACCACGTACTTGTACACAGGATCCTAAATGTGAGCTGGAAGGGACCTTGGACTTCATCTAAACCATCCCCTCTCTTCCCACCCCACTCCCCGTTTCACAGATAAAGACACTGAGGACTGAAGTCATTTGCCCAGTGTCCCCAGGCAGGGAAGAGCACGCCTGTCATCTATTAGTGCATACGTGATGGGATACAGGAAAATCCAAATGCACAAAGATCACAGCAGCTGAGAGCTGGAACGGTCTTATTGTCTCACTGCAACTCTCCCACTTTACAGATGAATAAGTAAACCGAGGCTCAGAGAGTAGAAGCAATTGGCCCCGGCAGTAAGAAGCCCTAAGCCAGGCTCCAAAGAAGTTCCTGGGGATAATCAGTCAGTGTGGGGCTTGAATCAGTAGCAAGGTTGCCCTGGGAGACAGGAAAACCCAGTCTGAATCCTTTCTCAAACACTTCTTAGCTGTGTGACCCTGGATAAGTTATTTAACCATTCTCAGCCTTGGTTTTCTCATCTGTAAAAAGGGGAGATAATAGCATCTACATCCCAAGGCTGTTGTGAGGATCAGTGAGAATATCTGGAAAATGGAAAACTTTAAAGAGCTCTTTGAATGAATGAATGAATGAATGAATGAAGCATTTATTCAGCTCTTACTAACGTGCAAAGCTCTGGGGCTACCAAGAAGAAGTCAGACGGCCTCTTGTCTCCCTTCTCTCGAGGATCTCACATTCTAATGGGGGACACAATGTAGTGGAAGATTTCAGCTGTAACTCCTGTGTTCTTTAGGGTACAGCCCCAAAGCAGATGGAGATGCCTCTTCTTTAACGATATTTCTATTGACAAAATTGTTTCGAATACTGCTGATGAGCCATTTGACGGGTCGAGGACTTTGTGGACAAGAACTCTCTTTTCTAGGTCTTCAAGAGATGTGGCAGCAGCCCCTGGAGGGGCAGGCCAGGCTGCCTTTCCACCCAGCAATGATGGCTGAGGATCCTGGATTAGAAGCATGGCTATTCTCAAGGTTCTTGGGCTCCGGGTCCTGGGATGTCTCCATCAGAAGATGGGATCCCCATGAGGGTGACACAAGCCCCCTCCTGTCTCTCCTGGCTGCTTCGGAGAGGCTACCTTGCCTGCTATATAGGTGGCAGTTCATGGCGTTGGCTGACCCCCTTTCCACTGGCACCACCTTCTCAGATGATGGCTGCGAAGGCTCGGCTGGAGGCTAGACCAGTAGCCTGGAAGATGGCGGTGATGGTCTTTTCTCCACAATGATTACTGCTTCAGTGATGGCTTCAGTAACTGGGTTGGAAGCAGGGCTGATGATCTGGGGGATGCCGTTGACAAAAAGGAAGTCTTCTACTACTGTTCATTCTGGTGGCGGGAGCCCCCACATTGTCTTTGGGGTTAGTAGATCTGTGCTCGAATTCTGTTTCTTTTATAGACTTTTCAAATGTCACCTTGAGCAAAACATTTAACTGGTCATTTTCTTCCTCTCCAAAAGTATTCAAGACTAAGGATTCCTGCCCTAGAAGACCCTTTAACAAATTAAAATGATTGATACCTTTTGATTTTCCACCATGATTAACTTCTAGATTCTCTTCCCCCATCTCTGTCCCAAACCATCCAAAGAATCTTCCAATGGTTAAGCAAAATCAGCTGATACCCAGACTTCATTTGTCATCCTAGACATCCTCTATCCATAGTTATAGAATAAAAGCGTAGGACTAGAAGAAGCCTTATAAGAATGCTGAGCCCAACTCCTTCCCATTCTATAAATGGGGAAACCAAGGCAGGGAAACTTGCTCAATGTCTCACAACCAGTAAATAGCTGAGTTGGGATTTGAACCAAGGTATTCTTGATCTCACTCAACTTCTTTTTAAAAGATATTTAATAATAATATTTTGTTTTCCCCCCAAATACATGTAAAAACCCACCCTACTTCTTGAAGAAAAGGAGGGAGGGTCATTATTCCACCTCTCTCTTTCTTAAGGCTACTACATGAAAATCTTAAGTTGGGGTCAGCCTGGTGACTCAGTGAATTGCCCTGAATTCAAATCTAGCCTCAGACACTTCCTAGTTATGTGACCCTGGCATCCTAAGAGGAGGGAAGAAAGTGATCTCATTGGATCCTCACACCAAGAATGGGATGTCAGTTCTGTTAGCATCCCCATTTTACAGATGATTAAATGATCTCTCAGCAAGGTCACATGATTTGTCCAGGATCATACAGTAATTAAGAGGATCAGGATTTGAACTTGGGCCCTCTTAAGTATAAATCAAGTACTGTTGCATCTCAGCCTCCTTCCCAAGGCATTTTGGACAAGCTTTGCACAGTGAGGGAGCCAAGTCATATCTTTTCCAAAGGAGAAACATTTGAGGGCATCTTTTGAGTTTTCAGCTCAAATGCAGGGCCAGTTAGAAATCTGTTAGTTGGGTGCCCTTCAGTGAATCGGGTACCCCAGAGTTGCACAAGTGGTTGAATAGCTTCTAAACCTAGTTCCTGTGCATCTTGGTTACCTTCTCATTTCTCTGTTCAGGTTCCATTTGTAACCCTCTATTTGGCTCATAGATAGTCAATAATTCTTCATTCATTGACTCACCATCCACATCGTCATCCATCAAGACTGGGATGTGGGCTAGGTGGGGAGAGAACAACAGTTATTTCCTTGACTTACCTTTTGTTCTGGCTCGGACTCATTTGTTTGTTAAGCCAGAATACTTTTGGGAGAAACAAATCGTGGATTCAGTCTGTCAGGAAGCAATTATTAGCACCTCTTCTCTGCCAGGCATGGTGCTAAGCTCTGGGGATACAAAGAGGCAAAAGACAGCCTTTGCCCTCAAGGAGCTCCCAGTCTACGGAGGCACAGCAAGGAAATGACTGCAAACAAGCAAGCAATACGAAGGACAAATTGGAAATAAAAGAGGTTGGCGTTTGCATTGGGGGGGTGGGAAAGGCTTCTTGTGGAAAATGGGATCTTAGCTGGGATTTCAAGGAAGCTGAGGAAGTCAGGAGGCAGAGATGAGGAGGAAAAGTGTTCCAGGTATAGGAAAATGGCCAGAGAAAATGCCTGGAGTCTGAGCTGGAGTGTCTGTGTCATTAAACTGAAGATGTGTGTGTGTGTGTGTGTGTGTGTGTGTGTGCGCACTCGCGCGTGTGTGGTGAGACAATGTGTAAGAAGACTGGAAAGGTGGAGTGAGGGGACTAAGTTAGGAAGAGTCTTGAGCCCCAAATAGAAGATTTTAAATTTTTTACTAGAGGTGATAGGGAGCCACTGAAATTTCTTGAGGGGGCGAGGGCTGGGAAATGATACGGTCAGACCTGCCCTTTATGAAAATCACTTTATTAGCCAAGTCTAAAGAATAGACAATTGGAAAGAATGGACAATTGTAGCAGAGGGGCATCCTGCCTGGCTTTTATTAGCTGGGCGTGGAGCTTCTGACTAAAGAGATGTCCTAGTCGGAGCTTGGGCAACCCTGACGTGGTGAGCCCAGAAGCCGGTGGCACTGCCCTACAGAGACTGTTCCTACCAGTTACCAGAGAGCAACGCTCAAGAGTCATCACGAGACCAGTACAGACCTGAAGAGCTCTGCACCCCATGGACCCATCCCGAGAGCAGGAGAGTCACAAGCTAGGTGTGACCCAATCCATCAGACCAGTGGGGACCAGTAGGGACCAGTGGAGCAAAACAGAAATGCCACATTCCTCAGACACTAGGCTCTGGGAAAGAAACTCGATGACATCATTGGAAAACCCCAGCAGTAAGAGCTAGTGATTATTACAGCCAACATTTATCTGGTGTCTACTAGGTGCCGGGCGCTGTGTGAAGCACTTCACAATGATTTTCCCATTTGATCCTCACAACAAACCTGCTGTTATTTTTATTTTTAGAGGTGAGCAAGCTGAGAGAAACATTGGTGAAGTGACTTTCCCAGGGTGACTGAGGCTGGATTTATATTCAGACCTCCCTGACTCTAGATAGGGTGCTCTTAGTTGTTCATTCTTTGTTTTCAAAGGGGACCGATGACATCACGGGGTGGTGTGTTGGCCGGGGTGCGAATTAGATGGAAGTGATCGAGTCGTGTAAAGCCTCTCCCTTCTAGAGTCCTCAAGGTCCAGAGGCAAGACAAAAAGTAGGGCTGGCGATGGCTCAGATGGAGTGGACCACCTTGGCGTCTTCCATGTCTGACCAAGCCCTAAGCTCTCCTTAGAGCACCTACTGCAGCTACCTTCATGGCCACCAGAACAAACTGTTCTCATTCGCCCATTCCATTGGCCAAGTCTTCACACTTGGCGTAGCCCTTCTCTAACTCACGGATGGGTTTGAGGCTGGTCGGGTCCCCTCAGCCTGGTTTAGCCCATCTGCCGGGATGGTTTACCAGGGTATGGCCACAGCACACGAGGAAGCTTCGTGGCACCACAGGTGAGAGTTGAGTGACAGGCAGCCACCAAAGGTGGATGAGCAGCTAACCAGATAAGACACCAGAAGGTCGAGTCTTCCCTGAATATCCCATACGCCCTTGGTCCGCCGACAGCAGCAGAGGGGCGAGTTCGCCCTTTAGGATGTCTTGGGCTTATTGGGGGAATGTTCTAGGGGTGTTCTTGCTACACTATCTCACAAAATGCCTCTTCTTACAATTACTGTGTCTTCTATTCACTGAAGAAGTCATCGCAAGTGGCATGGGATGTGAATCCACAGAATGGCCTGAAAAGGCTTTACATACATTATCATATGTGTCTATCCTATCATCAAATCTTTACATACATAGTATCAGACCGCGGGTATTAGCCTTATTTTACAGACAAGGAAGTTGAGGCTGACAGAGGCAAAGGGAATTGTTCGTGGCTAGGGTCAGCTTCAGGATTTGAACTCATATCTCTATGAATCCGTAGGTCAGGTGCTTGGAATAGATTTGAATGCAGGAATATGGGTTGTATTAGTGAACCCCACTAGGGAGATGGGGACACCAAGAATCTAACAGTTCTTAGGCCCCCTCACCATAGAAGGGTCTCCTCAAGGACCTGGGATGCAGGTGCATGAGGTCCAGCACGAGGGAGAATCCCTACAGAGCACATGATGGCTGTCTTCCAGTTTGAAGGTCTGAAGGTTGCTCTGTGGGTCAGGGTTGAGCTCCCTTCTGCTTGGCCCCAGAGGGGGGAGCCAGGCGCAGTGGGTGCCTTGTAAAGAAGCAGATTAGATGGGGGGGAGATAGTGAAAGAGAGGGAGGTGGCTCCCTAACAACAGGAGGAATGGGCTGCCTCAGGACTTGAAGAGAGGGGAATCTTTATTCAGGTGCTTCTTGCAACCCTGGCATTCTGGGATTCTTTGCCTTGCCCATCAGATCACCGACTTTTCTGGGGCTCTCATGGGCACTGGGCCAGCTGCTGAGGACAGTGGTCTGTCTGAGGAGGAGGAAAACTAGCTGGGAATGACAGTAACTGGGAAATCTCAACAGCCAGTATCAGCCACCGACAGAAGCCAACTCCCTATGAGAGGGAGGAAAACAATTCCAAGACAATTCCCGGCTGGAAGGGCCGGAGCCTCCCTGCATCTCCCATCTATTTTTGCCTCTGTCTCTTGGATAGAATGAGTCACATCCTGACCTGTGTATGTTTGTGGGACAGGCAGGCTCAGGGAAGGTGGCCAGGCTCGGGGTCCCTTAGGAGATAGATATGGGAGACCAGTTGGACCTTTGACTCTGAGATGAAGTCTATACCTCCAGGACTCCCAATGTGGGGAAGAAGAGAGAATCATAGGCTGGGAGAGCTGAGTTTGGGCTCCAGTTTGGCCTCTGAGCCACTGATTATCTCCAGGATGCAGTCTTCTCTTCCATGGCATGAAGGTGGGAGCTAAAGGTCCTTTCTAGCTTTAGGTCCTCTGATGCTCATGCTCCTGAAGGGCCCCCAGATCCTGCCCATTGGATCAACTCTCCTGGATTTCTCTGTCCCTTGACTATTTTTTTTCTGTCTCCTGAGCTATTCTTCTCCCAAGTTCTGAGTCTCATTTCCCAAATCTCTTCTATTCACCCTTTTAAATGATTCATTTATCTTTATGTCACTTCAACTCAACCCAGCCCAACTCAATTCCATCCAACAAATATTGATAAATTGCCTACTAAGTGCCAGGTGCCAATCTAAGGGCTGGAAATAGAAAGACAAAAACAAAAACACATGACCTGGACACTGACAAGGCCAGAGACAATCTTGGGCACAAGATTCCACTGGATCCAGTTTAATTTAACCAATATTATAAAGTACCTAGTGTGTGTTGGCAACTGAACTAGGCACTGGGGATACAGAAGGAACAATAGCTAGTCTTGATATAGCATTTTAAAGTTTGCAAAGCATTTTACAAACACCATCTTATTTCATCCTCACAACTACTGGGAAGTGAGTGCTATCCTAATTTTATAGTTGCAGAAACTGAGGTAAACAAGGTTAAATGACTTGTCCAGGATCACAAATGTTTGAGATCAGGTTTGAACTCATGTCTTCCTGTCTATGGACCTTGGTACTCTATCCACTGCATAATAAATAAACTTTTAAAAAAGAGTGATGCTGGCCTCAGTTTCCTCATCTGTAAAATAAACTGGAGAAGGAAACAACAAAGCAATTCAGTATCTTTGCCAAGAAAACCCCCAATGGGGCTATGAAGATTCAGACATGCCTGAAAATGACCAAACACCAGCAATATTTACTGTGATAAATTATTTTTTTTAATTCTATGCAGATACCTTTCTCCTGCTTATTGTAAGAATAAATGCCCTCATGGTCTCCATCACTTTATTGTCTTGCCTTTTCTTCCTAGGATGTCCTTCTCCGTGGATCCCTTCAAGTTCTCCTCCGTTCTAGATTTCTCTGTTTGTATCAACGGCACCAACACCCTTCCAGTGCCACATTTGGACCTATTTGATACCCTCAATCCTTTGTTCTCCCTCACTGATGTCCAACCAGCTGCCAAACCTTGATGTTTCTCCTTCCACAAAATTTCTCCCAATAGATCCCTTCTCTTCACTCATGCAGTCATCACAGGTCTTCATCAGCTCACCATTGGGTCATTATAACAGCCTCCGGGTCTCCCACCTCAAGTCTCTTCCCACTGCAACCTATTCTTCACTCAGTTCCCAAAGGGATTTTCCCTAAACATAGATCTGACCATGTTACCCCCTTACCTCAACTCCAGTGGCTCCCTAGAACTTCCAGAATAGGAACTGTGTCTGCCTTTTCTTCTCATCCTTAGTGCCCAACACTTAGAGCTTAATATATGCTTATAGATCTAGTGAACCTTTTATTTGGAGATGAATCATAAATGGTTTAAACAAGCATTTATTAAGCACCTACTGCCTCACTGCTGCAAATCATATTCATTATGTTTTCTGAGCAACAAAATTCCATTCCATTCACACGCCATATTTTGTTTGGCCAGTCTCTAGTTGATGGGCACCATGTTGTTTCCCGGGTGAACTTTCCACAACACTTGAGCAAGATGGGTGTCCAGTCTTCAAGGGACTTAGAATGGAGTTGCCCAACACATTGTAAATTAGATAGCAATAATGTCACATTATGATCACATGCTGGGCAGTGTGGCTTAGGGGACAGAGCATATATACCTGTGCATCAAGGAGGCTTCGGTGGGAGTCTGAATTCTGATACATACTGTCTACATCTCCCTTGATCAGCCATTTAACTTTCCAGTGTCCTCAGATGTTTCCTTAAGGTGCTGACCTGCATGAGTAGAGTGATTTTCCTCACTGGAAGTTCCATGGAGCAATGAAATTGCAAAAAAAAATTTTTTTTTTAAGTATAACATCATAAGAGAAGCCTTTAAGAGGCACCTGGTGGAGGAGTGTATAAAACACTTAACCTGGAGTCTGGAAGACCTGAATTCAAGGCTAGCCTGAGATATTTACTTATTTATTACATGGCCCTTGATGAGTCACTTAACCTCTGTATACTTCAGTCTCAGAGATGATAATAAAACATAATTCTCAGGATTGTTGTGAGAATCAAATGAGATAGTATTTATAAAGTATATAGCACAGTGGCTGGTACACAGTAGGTAGTTAATAAATGCTGTTTCCTTCCTTAAACCATTTGTGATTTATTTTCAAATAAGAAACATTTATTAAGTGTTGGATACTTTGATAAATTCTGAAGATGAGAAGAAAAAACAAATACAGGGACACTGGATAGAGAGCTAGATCTAAAGGTGGGAGGTCCTGGATTCAAATCTGACCTCAGACACTTCCTAGCTATGGGACCCTAGACAAATCATTTAATTGAATTTCCTACCCCTTACCTATTTTCTGCCTTGGAATCAATACTTAGTACTGGTCCTAAGAAGGTAAGGGCTAAAAAAGAAGCAAATATATTTCCTATCTTGGAAGTACTAGGGAGCCATTAGAGTTTGGGTAAGGAGGTCAGACCTATGTTTTAGAAAAATCCCTTTGGTAGGTAAGTGGAGGACAGATTGAAGAGGGGACAGGCTGGAGGCTAGGAATCAAATTAGAAAGCTATTACAATAATCCAAGTGAAAGATGATGAGGGCTTAAATTAGGGTACTGGCAAGGTGAATGGAGAAAAATGAGTGGATGTGAGATGTTGTAGAGAAGGAAATTAAACTACTTGAGAACTGATGAGAATTATGGGGTCAGGGAAAGAGAGAAGCTAAGGATGACACAAAGCTTTTGTCCCTGGGTTACTTAGGGATGGTGTTGCCCTTAAATGTAATCGAGAAGTTTGGAAACAGGGTGGCTAGGGAGCAGGGAAGAGAAATTCTGTTTTGAACATTTTGGCTTTGAGATTCCACGGGACATGTACTTTGAAATGTCTTTCAGGAAGTTGTTGTTATCACTTGTTCAGTCATTCCTGACTCTGTGATCCCATGATCACAAGCGTGGTCCCTCTATGCTCCATTATCTCCTGAAGTCTGTCCGAGCTCGTGTTCTTTGCTTCGTGGCACTCTCTATGTCTCTCACCTTCTTCTGTCCCCTTTTCCTTTTGCCTTCTATCTTTCCCCACATCAGGGTCTTTTCCAGGTGAATCCTGTCTTTCTCACTATGTGGTCAGAGTATTTAAGCTTCAGCTTCAGTATTTGTCCTTCCGATGAATAGTCTAAATTAATTTCTTTAAGTATTGACTGATTTGATTTCCTTGGTGTCCAAGAACTCTCAGAAGTGTCCTCCAGCACCACCAGAGTCCCGTTCTCACAGGCAGACATTATTACTGGAAAACCATAGGTTTGATCATTTGGACCTTTGTCGACAAAGTGATGTGTCTGCTTTTTAGTATGCCATCCAGAATTGCCGTATCTTTCCTCCCAAGGAGCAAGTGCCTTAAATTCATAGCTCTAGCCTCCATCTGCAGTGATCTTTGAGTCCAAGAATGTAAAATCTGACACCGTTTTCATTTTTTCCCCCTCTTTGCCAGGAACTGATGGGACCACTTGCCAAGATCTTAGTTTTTTTATGTTAAACTTCTAAATAAATATGGCAAATATTGGCATAAAGATGGGAACTGAACCCATGGGAACTGATAAGATCGCAAAGTGAGGTGGTATAGAGGGAAGAGAAAAGAGTCCAGAATAAAGCCTTGGAGGAGAGCTGCACTTAGTAGGTCAACCAATTTTACTTATAGAAGTAATTTTACCAATTTAATTTATAGACAAGGAAACTAAAGCCCACAGTGGTTTAGAAGTTTTCCTTTTTTAATTATTTTTCATTTACATGTAGAAACAATTTCGGACAATGATTTTCTGACATTTTAGGATTCAGATTCTCTCTCCCTCCCTTCCTTTCCTTCCCTCCACACCCCCGGCCATACAATACATAGTCTGTTATAAGTTATATTGGTACTTTCATGCACTATTTCCATATTGCTTATATCGTGAAAGAAGACACATATCACACATACAATAAAAAATCTTATAAAGGAAATAAAGGCACTGATCCTAGTAGAGAAGTGCCTGGTTTCACCCCAAGCCCCACTCCTACAGCAAGACTTCAGAATGTCCCCCTCGTCCCATCCCACCCCAAGGAGTCCAGAATGTCTTCCTCTCTCTCCTCATGCCTTGATCTATCTCACATCCCACCAGTTCTTTCTTTGACTGTGGACAGTATTTTCATAATGAGTCCCTGAGGTTATCTTGGAGACTTACTTTGCTGATATAATGGCTTAGTCTTTCACAGGTGATCTTCATACAATATTTCTATTATTGTATACAATGTTCTCCTGGTTCTGCTCACTTCACTCTTCATCAGTTCATACATTCTTTTCCAGGTTTTTCTGATCTTATAATTTCTTATGGTGCAATAGTATTCCATTACAAAGATTAAAAGGCATCACAGAATTTAAGTCGAAAAGGATTACTGCCCAGCTAGTATATCTGGATCTCATATCTGGATGAAAAGTCTATTTAACAACATTCAATTTAGCAAACATTATGAAGGAGGCAGCTATTTTATGCTTGCGGAATTGATTTTTTTAAATCTTTAAGTAGGACTTTATATTTATTTCTATTTAATTTCATCTTCTTAGATATGGCCAGAAGTTCTGGACTATTGAGATCTGCTGGTCTCCTGACTTTGGCATCTAACATGTTAGCTATTCCCCACTTCTTATCATTTCCAAAGTGGATCTCCATGCTACATATCCCTTTATCTGAACTGTTAAACAATAGAAGATCTGGGATGTTCCACTGGGGTCCTACCTCCAATGCAACATTGATTCAATAAAACAGCAGTTCTCAACTTGTGGGTTGCAACCCTGGCAGGGGTCGAACGACCAAAACACAGGGGTTGCCTAAAGCCATCAGAAAATACATATTTCCGATGACTTTAGCCACTGAGAAATCGCGTTACTTTACAGCAAGATCTCGGAAAGAATGGGGACCCTGCTGCCTGCACATTGTACTAATATTAGTTACCCTTCAGCAGCCCTCCCTCTATGAGGGGCAATGGATTTACCCTGTTGCCTGGAGACTGGACTCAAACAGAGACCCAGAGAGAGCACCCTAGGCACTGGCTCCAGGGGTTAAGAACGAGTCCTGGAGCGGATAATGGAGCCAAGTAACCCCAGCAAAGTGAAGCCTCAGCTCGAGCTGGAGGGAGATGACAGGAAGAAGGCAGCATCTGCGGACCCCCTCCCCAGGCAGGACTTACCTCCTGCCCCAGCACTCAGGCTGCCTCCTGCTGGATTAATATTTCTCAACATATAATTAAACATTGTTTTTGTGATTAATCACTATGTTTAAATTATGTTTGATTTGTAGCAATGAGAATACATAATGCATATCAGGTGTTTACATTCTGAATCATAACTAGCAAAATTACAGTTTTGAAGTAGCCACCAAAATAATTTTTTGGTTTGGGGTCACTGCAACATGAGGAACTGTATTGCAGAGTCACAGCATTAGAAAGGTTGAGAACCACTGCAATAAAAGCTCTTTGGTTCCAAATCTACTAGGATCTTCTAGCCAACATTTCTCCATCTTGCTCTTCATGAATGCATGGTAGACTTTGCCAAGTACTCTGGTCGCATGTTGGTACTCTGTTTAGATTACCTTATCTGCCTTCTATTGCCCTTTTCTGAAGATATTTTTTATTTGAAAAATGTTATTTAATTAATTTAGAATATTTTTCCATGGTTACAAGAATCATGTTCTTTCCCTCCTCTCCCCCCACCCTTCCCATAGCTGACACATAATTCCACTGGGTTTTACACATGTCATTGATCAAGACCTATTTCCATGTTGTTAATATTTGCCCTAGGGTGATGGTTTAGAGTCTACATCCCCAGTCATATCCCCATTAACCCATGTAATCAAGCAGTTGTTTTTCTTCTGTGTTTCTCCTCCCACAGTTCTTCTTCTAGATGTGGATATCATCCTTCTTATAAGTCCCTCAGAATTATCCTGGATCATCGCATTGCTGCTAGTAGAGAAATCCATTACATTTGATTGTACCACAGCATACCAGTCTCTGTGTATGATGTTCTCCTGGTGCTGCTCCTCTCGCTCTGCATCACTTCCTGGAGGTTGTTCCAGTCTCCATGGAACTTCTCCACTTTATTATTCCTTTTAGCACAATAGTATTCCATCACCAACATATACCACAGTTTGTTCAGCCATTCCCCAATTGATGGGCATCCCCTCGTTTTCCAATTTTTGGCCACCACAAAGAGCGCAGCTATGAATATTCTTGTACAAGTCTTTTCCCTTATTATCTGAAGACATATTTTTGATGACACCATGGGGGAAGTTACATGGTGGAGATTATTGTGAAAAAGCTCCCCTTTCCAAATGCTCATAATCCATACCTTATATAGTTTGTGGCAAAATTATGTCAAAAAAACAAACTCACACTTACAGGCCTCTCATATGCAGCCTCAGTTCTCCCTCCCTCTCTCTCTCTCTCTCTCTCTCTCTCTCTCTCTGTGTGTGTGTGTATCTCTCTCTCTCTGTCTCTGTCTGTCTGTCTCTCTCTCCAGCAATGTCTGTCTTTCTCAAGTCCTGCAGCTACTCCTCTGTGCTCTATGATCTTTCAGAGGACCACCAATTAATTTGCCAAGATAATACAGGTTATAACAAGCAAAGCCGAAACTTGAACCCAATCCTTAGACTCCATAGCCAGGTCTTACCACATTATAACATCATGATCCATCCCCACCTGTGTCCTCTCTTTCCCTTGATCCCTTCTTCTCACTGTAGCAAATATCTCTTCTCTTGTAACCCAAGCTTCAACCTGGCCAGACTCCTGGCTGCCTAGGTGACCAGAACACATTAGGGGACCTGGGAGTCTTCTTCCATATCCTGGTTTCACCCCAAGCCCCACCCCTTCAGCAAAACTTCAGAATGCCCCCCTCCTCCCATCCCACCCCAAGGAGTCCAGAATGTCTTCCTCTCTCTCCTTGTTGGGGTAGCAACATTGGATACTTATTGGGAAAGTGACTCATGCTCATGTCCTCTATCTTGGGACCCTCCCTCCCTGTTGGCCCTCCAGCCTCAGAGAAAGGAGGAACAGCTTGAGCCCAGCCCAGCTCACTGACTATTTATTTCTTTGACCTCTCTTGGTGCCTCGGGCATCCAAACACCTGGAGGCCGCAGAGTCCCTGGGAGTGGGGATATGACTGGGGGAGGAGTTAGGGGGGCATGGAAAATTTTATTTTTATTTGTGTACCCAATGTTATAAATACACCTGGGCTTGGAGGGCAGATGTGTGCTGCATGCCACTGAGTTAGAGCTACAGAGATAGGGAGGCAAGAAGGAGGTGGAGTGTGGCATTCCAGGCCTCACCCTGGTCTAAAAAGAGTCTGTAAATCTCTCTCCCTGCCTCATTTTGCTCACCTGTCATGCTACTGGCTTTTCAAAAGTAATTTCATGATCAAAACATTAATTATAAATCTAAAAATATTCATCATTAATCTGATAGCTTATCATTGATAATTATTAAAATAAATTTAATTTCTGCCTTTTTTTACATCACCATCTCCCAGTGTATCCTTCTCTTTCTTCTTCTCAGAGAAGAGATCCAGAGATATCCTCATAATAAAGAAAAAGAAAAACATTGCCAAATTAACGTAAATATCCAAAAGTCTGACATATTTAGTACTTCATACCAAATCCCCCAACCTCTGCGAAGAAGCAAGGGAGATATTTTCTTAGATCTCTTCTTTTTTTTTTTAAATTCAGTTTCCAGTATTTTGTTACTACTGGTCTTTCCACTGACATTGTTTTGTTTTGTTTTGTTTTTCCAAATCTTTATCTTCTGTCTTAGAAACAATAATGTGCATTGGTTCCAAGGTAGAAGGATTAGGTCAGTGGTGGCAAACCTTTTAGAGACTGATTGTCCAAACTATGACCCTCATGCCACATATGAGTTCCCCACCTTACTCCAGACAGGAGAGGGAGGAAATATTCCCATTGGGCTGCTAGGCAGAGGGACAGGTGAAGTGAGAAATGTCCTCAGGTGAGTGTGGAGAGGGGAAAGGGAGTAGCCCCTCTCTAGTACATGTGCCATAGGTTTGCCAACACGGGACTAGGTAATGGGAGTTAAGTGACTTGCCCAGGTTCACACAATTGGAAAGTATTTGAGACAAGATTTGAACTCAGGACCTCCTATTTGTTGTCCTGGCTCTCAATCCAGTGAGCCACCTACATTGACATTTTTTAAATCATCATGTATACTCTTTTCCTGACATCTAAGTAACATGGTGGCTAGAGTGCTGGACCTTGAGTCAAGAAGATCTGAGTTCAAATCCAGCCTCAGACACTTACTAGCTGTGTGACTCTGGGCAACCCACTTAACCTCTGTCTACTTTAGTTTCCTCATCTGTAAAAGGAGATTAAAAATATTACGTCCATCCCAGAGTTGTGAAGATCAAAAGAACTAATATGTGAAGAGTTTCATAAACCTTAAAGTTCTATGCTAGATGACATTTCCATTTTGAGTTGGTTCAGAAGCTTGAGCTGCTCCCTATTCATATTCATGAATGTGATAGAAAAGACCTGCTCCTCGTTGGAAATATCCATCATCAACTTCATCGCATCTCTCATTAATTCATTCATTCATTTGTTCAAAGAATATTTGTATCTCATGTGAATACACTAAGGAGCTATGATACCATCAGCATGAAGCACTCTAGGTGTAGAAACTCAACCAATCTAAATTTGACTTTGTAGATAAGTCACAGGAATTTCTAGAGACAGGAGAGGTTAAGTGATTTACACAGCATAACAACAGGTAGGAAGTATCAGAGATAGCAGCTTACAAAGCCATTGACTATTGAGAGAGAGAACAAGGCAACTAGGTGGTTCAAATCTAGCCTATGACACTTACTAGCTGTGTGACCCTGGGCAAGTCATTTCAACTCTGCCTGTCTCATTTTCCTCCTAGAGAAGAAAATGGAAAACCACTCCAGGATCTTTGACTCGCAGAGATCAGAATGACTGAAACAACTGATCTACAACAAAAATTAGAGTTAGAGATGATCTTGGGGACCATTGGAAGCAGCATAGTGCAACAGAAAGAATGAGAATCTTAGTGTCAGAGAACTCTAGTGTGAACCCTACTCTGATGTTTAATTTCTGTTGTGAAGTTGGCAGAGTCCCCTACCCTCCATTAGCCTCAGTTTCTTCATCTGTAAAATGAGAGGGCTGGACAAGCTGACCTCTTAGGATCCTTCTAGCTCTCCACTTATGATCTGGTGGCCTTGCCGTTGGTCTCATCCAATCCTAGTTCTTGCCTAAATTCTTCCTAGAGAACCTTGGTTAGGAAGATTAGGAAGCTTGTTTCTGGGTCCGGTAGACCATACCGAACCTACGTGGCATCTGTTTGTCAGCATTAGCTTTCATTTCATGAATCTCCCCATTGGTAAAGGAGAGATAACAAAGATACCCTGAGCCAATGAGTAATGCTCTTTCCCAGAGCAGGTTGACCAGCTCTGTCTACTTCCCCAGCTAATCAATGACTCATCAGGTGCCCCAGGGAATTAATTTCTCTGAAGTTCCTGTTATTACCATTTTACAATAGAAAATCAGATACATATGGAGTGGCTTAAAAAAACAATAATTTGCAGTTATAGCAGGAGGCAGACAGCTAGAAGTTTGGGCACCCCTTTGGGGCAGAGCCTAGTTGTCTCATTCTTCAGTGTTGGTGATGATGATGATGAAAATGACTGGGTGAAGTTTGTTTCTTTCTAGTTGCCATCGATTAACCCCTTATTGATTGTTGATTTTCAGAGTATCATTTTATTAATAAAATAAGCTCATTCATTTATAGTTACCACCCCTATCCCTATCATATTCCTGTTATCATCCCTGCCCTGAAAGATATCTCCACCATCATTCCTCAGTAGCGTGTACCTTGGAAGATTCCTCCATTCCTCTTATTGCTCAGTTCCTCCTTGAACCTCCACTGTAAGGAAGCACCTGGACCAGTCCGCTTTCCTCCTTCATTCCTTTCTGACTCTCTGAACTTCTTTCTCCACTGTGCCACCGAACTGATGCCTTCTTCATTCTCCTTCTCCTCCGCCTGCTTTTCAGGTTCCCTTCATGTGCTGTCTTCCCTTAGTAGAATATGTCGCTTGTTGAGAGTAGAGATTATTTTTAGTTTTGCCAGTATTTGTATTGTCTGTGTTTAGCCCAGGGCTCGACCCACGGTGAGTGCTTACTAAATGTTTGTTGACTTGGTTTGACCAGTTTTAGAACTGCTAACAGCAACCCCTCATCATGACCACCATCACCATTTCCATCAAAATCCCCATCAATGTCACCACTGCTAAGATCTCCATTCCTATGATCAGATCCCCATTCCCCTCCTTCTCATCAATGCCATTCGTAACTACTGCCTTTCTCCTCATCCCCTCCACCATCCTCATCCTCATCAGAATCGACCCTGTCATCAGCCCCAGGATCACCATCCCCAGCAGCAGCAGCAGCAGCAGCAATCCCAATAGCACAGCTCCATTTCATGGCCCCATTATCACAGTTATGCCCAGCAGTAGCATTATACTCACCCCTCTCATCATCGCCATCACCCAACCAGGACCCCCTTCTTCAACACCATTCCCTTTATCTCTTCCTCCCCTCTTCCAGATGTTCTCAGTGCTGGAGGGGAGCCTCTGGTCCATCCCCTCTTCCAACAGAGTGCAAAGCTGAGATTCAGGGAAGGGACAGGATTGGTTCAAGATACTTAAGATATCCCAGAATCCCAGAACCGAGAGTCAGAAGGCAGCTCAGTGGCTGGCCAGTCCAACTGTTCCACAAAAGGTTTCTCACTAGAGCACGCTCCACAAGCACAAAATGAAAAGACCAGCCAGCATTGAGATAGCACTTTGAGCATTTGTAAAGTGCTGTACACGTATTATCTCACTTGATCCTCACCATAGCCCTAGAAGGATAATTCCCATTTTGTAGATGAGGGAACTGAGGCAGGCAGAGATTAAGAAGTTACTTTCCCAGGTTGACACAACTAGGAAGTATCTGAAGCTTGATTTGAACTCATTTCTTTCTGATTTCAGGAAATGTTCTATCCACTTTGCCCCACAGCTGCCTTAATCAATTTGGAGATAGAGCATTGGACCTGGAATCAGGAAGATCTAAGTTCAAATCTGGCCTCAGACGACTCGATAGCTATATAACCATAATCAATTCACTTAATCCTATTTGCCTCAGTTTCCTCATCTGTAAAGTGAGCTGAAGAAGGAAATGGGAAACCACTCCAGTGTCTTGACCAAAAAAACAAATGGAGTCATGAACAGTCAGGCACAACTGAAGAACAAGACCCGAATTTGACTCTCAACTCTCACTCTTAGTAGCTATAGGATCCTGAGGACGTTGCATCTCCTGCCTGAGCCTCTGTGTCCCTGTCTGTAAAATGGAGCTACCAATACCTGTAATATCAACCCACAGATGTTGAGGGGGCGACGCTAAAGAGTTGATGCACCCCAAGCGTTTTGTATGCTGGACAGCCAGCCAGTATCGTTGCCAATATCAGCTGATAAAGGTTTGCATCTCCTCCTTTGGGTTGGATTGGCTATTTGTGCAATTATTTCACCGGTGCCCCCGGGGAGGTAGCGGGGTGTGAGCCCATGGAGGGGTAGCAAGAGCAGCCCAGTGGGAGGTGATCCGTGTTTGACAGTAGAGAGGAGGCTGGCTGAGGCTTCTCGGTGGTCCAGTAAGGAGATGCCCGAGTCTTCCCAAAAGAGGGCAAGGGAGCTGGGACCGAATACCTGAGGGCGTCTCGGGCAGCCAAACGGAAGAAGGATGGAGGGCTGATGAGTGCCTGATGGGTGTCGGGGCTGCCACTGAGCTCTCTTCAGAGACTGTCAGAGAAGAATGGATGGACACAGAGACAGAGACAAAGAGGAAGCCCGGAGAGAGACAGAGGGAGATGGAGACAAGAAGGCAGAAAGAAGAGACAGGCACATGGATAAATACATACAAAGACAGATGGGGAGAGGGGTGGCAAGATGAGACACGAAGACAGAGAACGACCAGATTCGGAGACAAAGGAAGACGCAGAGTCAGAGAGAACCCCCCGAGGTGGAAAGATCCAGATGGGCACGGGAGACAGCGCAAGTCTTAGTAAATAGGCCCGAGGGCCCTGGGGGAGATGACCTCATGAGGAGGATGTGAGCCTCCGACCAGGCCTGCTCAGGGTGTTACTTCCATCACAGCCGTTACAAGATGAAAACAAAGCGATTTGGTTATCAGGTCTTGCCTGGGCCTGATGTCATGTCTCTGTCCTCGCCTTTCCCACGCTCATGGAATGCTTGGCTCCGGGCTGACGCGGTGCCAGGCTGGATTCGAGTGTGTGCCTGGCCCCCGGAGACCACTGTGGCTACTTCTTGGCTGGGTTCTCGGCTCTGAAGTTGGAGTGTGCGTCCCGGGGCTGCTCCCGTGCCCGGCCCTGGCTTCCTCCTCTGCAGCATCAGGGAGTTGCACGGGAAGGTCGCTTTCCAGCTCTCCCGCTCTGTCTGGGGTCCTGGGCTCCCATGACCCCCAGCTCCTCCTCTTTTCTCCTCTGGTTTGGGCTGCCTGAGCCCCACGTGACTCCATGGTGAGCTCCGACACCTGCTCGGCTGGCACGGGGAGTCCCGGGCCAGGGTCTGTAGAGCAGCTTTCAGGAAGGGCACTAACTAAGGAACTGGGCATTTGTCCAGCGGAGACGGGCAGGCTGGGCCAGGCCATCCCAGCAAGGAGGCGATGTCTGAGCCCAAGAAGAGAAGGCTCCCAATGGGGCTGGCGGGGGGAGCGGGCAGTCTCCAAGGGTGAGGGGGCTCTGAGGAGGAAAAGAGGCCAGACATGTCCTGCCCGGCCCTCGAGGGCAAACCCAGGACCACTGAGGGGCAGTTGAGTCCTGATAGAAGGGCCGTCTTTGTCCCCAGTGGCGCGGGGACACCTCGAGGTGTCCTGCCCCTCCCCCTCCCCACCAGAGCCTCCGGGGACTCTGGGCGTCTCGGCTCACCCCCAGGAGTGCCCAGCACGGAGGAAGGCCAGAGAAGGCTTATCTCCGATTTCCCTTCAGCCTCCTTCCTCCCCTCACCTCTCCCAGCGCTCCCTTCTCCAACTTTCCTTGACAACAGCCTAACACGTCTCTGCTTGGGGAGTGGCCGACGAGGAGACACAGGCTGAGCGCTGCCAGGCCCGCATTGTTTCCACAGCCGCTCCCAGTTTCCAGGTAGTGAGGCGCCCGACGCCAGACCCCTGCCCTGAGCAGGACACAGGAGATGGCCGGGCACTCGGGGCCAGGAGGTGGCAGAGCTCTGCCAGCATCGAGGCCCAGGAATAGTTCTGAAGAGGGCGGCTGGAGCCCAGAAGGAGGGCGCTCAGGTGTCTCCCCGCTCCTAGGCTGAGCACCCCTAGGAACAGGCTCTATTTTTACCCGGCCAATGGAGGAGGCCGTCGTGTCTCCGTCTGGGCCATCCCAGAGCTGCTTCCTCTTCTGGTATTCTTGGCCGCGAGCCCGGCGTGGAGGTGGGAAGAGGGGAGCGATGGCGCCGAGCTGTGCTCACTCTGGGTCCCTCTGCTTGACCGGCCCGGGCGAGCAGCTCAGGTGTCAGGTGTCCTTGTGGATGGGGCCCAAGCGAAGGGGCTGAGCCCCTCCTCCTCTATTCCCCAGGCACAGGCAGACGAAGAACCTTAGTCTCAGGCCAACCTTTGGTCTCTGCCCCTGAGTAATCCCCTAACAGCAGCCAAGAGTGACCTCCGGCCATAAACTGACCCCTAGCCATGGCAACCTCTGCTCATGGACCTTTTTTAACCTTTACCTTCTGTCTTAGTGTCAGGCCAAAGAGGGGTAAGGGACAGGGAATGAGGGTTCAATGACTTGTCTAGGGTCACACAGCTAGGAAGTGTCTGAGGCCATTTGAACCCAGGACCTCCTGCCTCTCAGTCCACTGAGCCACCTAGGTGCCCCCTAATCATAGAATCTTAACCTTGACCACACATTGACCTCTAACCCTGGCCAGAGCCTGACTGCTACCCTTGTCCATGCTGACTACTATGACCACAGACTGACCCCTAACCTTGGCCAGAGACTCACCCCTCCTCTCACCAGCTGCCTCAGCCGGAGCTCAGGGGCCAAAAGGGTGGGGATGGCTCAGGGGAGCCTCCTCATCCCCATTGTTGGGGAGCCCAGGCGTGACAATGTGCCCAAACACAGCCGTTTCCCAGGAGCTGGGAGCCCTGGGCCTGTCTCCTGTATTTCCACCTCACTCTTTGTTTAGGGGGATACACGGAACAGACACTGGCCATAGGAAAGGGGAAATAGGGCCGGACTGGCTGAGGGAAGAAGCCAGGCTGAGACCCAGAGACAACCTGGCACCATCTAGTGGAACCCAAAAATCACTGCGGCTGCTGCCTCCTCCCCCACTTTCCTGGTCCTGCTCTTGATTTCATGGACAGCTGCTGCCCCTCTCCATAGATGGAGCCAAAGGGAGCAGATCCAGTCCTCGGCAGCCCATCCTCAGTACCCAGCCACAGTGCATTCCTCAAGTCTCTGGACGTCAAAATCTCTCTCGCCACAGCTAGGAACGATTCAAGGAGTCTACAGAGGCCTCTCCAGTGGGTTCCCTCTCTCTGTGTCCCCTTTTTCCTCCTGATTCCCCTCTCTCTGATCCCAGAATTGTAGAGCTGGAAGGGAGCCACCAGTCCATCCTCTCATCTAACAGAGTGGGAAGCCGAGATTCCGAGAAGGGACAGACAGGATGGTTCAAGATACCTAACTGGGGTCTACTTGGATCTAGAGGGAGAACTCAGAGTCCTTTTATTCTCTGTCCCATGCCCTTCCTTCACTCCACGTGACCAGGCTCTTTCTCTTTATTCTTCTGTCTTTGATCCCACAAACATTTCTTAAGCACCAACTAATACAAAGACAAAAAAGAAACAATTCTTGCCCTCAGGGAGTTTATGGGTTTGATAGACAGATGGAGAGATTGGTGCATGGTGCATAGATGGTGGATGGATAGAAAGAGAGATGAAAGAGGTAGTAGATAGAGTTGATAGTTGGATGGAAAGATGGTGGATGGATAGATACATAGTGGATAGAAAGATAGATGATAGAGATGATGGAGAAATGAATCATTGGATGGAGAGATAAATTAGTATATGTGAAATCACAGTGACTTTCAACAGGTAGAGATCACCAACAATTGAGAGGATCAGGAAAGGCACCGTGTCGGTCAAGGCACCTAAAATGTGGTCACATGGCAGAGAGAGCTTCTTGGAGGTGGAAGTAAGAAGGCGTATCCCTAACAAAGGTAAGGAGGAAGGACATTTTGTCATGGTCAACAGCAAACATAACTTGGCTAGAAAATAGACGGGAGCATAATGGAGTGATATGAAATGGAATTGACAAAGTAGGTGACAGACAAGTTGTTGAAGAGATTCGGCGTAAAACAGGAATTTGTACTTTATGCTAGAAGGAATCGGGAGCCAAAGAAATCTTTTGAATAGAGCAGTGACAAAGATGGTTCTGCATTATAGGACCATCAAGATGGCAGCTGTGTGGAAGGGAGCCTGGAGAAGGGGAAGACTAGAGGTGGAGAGACCAATCAGGATACTATTCTAAAAATCCAGAAGATGAGATCTTAAACTCAGGCTATGGCCAGGTGAATAGATGGAGAGAAGGGGATCAGTGTGAACCATGTCATAGAGAGAGAATTAATCAGACTCTAGTTAACTGGACATGGGGGAGGGAAGCATAGAAAAGAAATAAATAATTCAAATATAGAGATTGAGGCAATCTAACATTTTCTGGCATTGATTCTCCTTTCTTGTATTTTTCATATCTATTCCATCTCATTCAAATAATTTCTTCAACCAATACATCTATCCATCTATCTATCCATCTATCCATCCATCTATCCATCCATCTATCCATCCATCTATCCTTCCATCTCTCCTTCCATCTCTCCTTCCATCTCTCCTTCCATCTCTCCTTCCATCTCTCCTTCCATCTCTCCTTCCATCTCTCCTTCCATCTCTCCTTCCATCTCTCCTTCCATCTCTCCTTCCATCTCTCCTTCCATCTCTCCTTCCATCTCTCCTTCCATCTCTCTCTCTCTCTATCTATCTATCTATAGCAGAACCAGAATTTGAATATAGGTCTGCTGACTTCACATCCAATGTCCTTTCCAGGCCCTGTTTCTCATCTGTAAAATGGGTATAACAACACTTAAGCTGTCTAAGTTTGTAGCAAACATCAAATAGGTCAACAGTTTTAAATTCAAATGTAAATGTAAGCCATTATATTCACATTATTGACAACTACCAAGCTTCCACCCTTTCTGTAACATCCTTGACATGGTCCATTCATTCTCTGCTCGATTGTGTGAGGCCACTGGCCCACAAGGCATATATTCCTGGACTGCTCTAAGTATCAGGAAATTCTTCCTAATGAGCATATATCTGCTTCTAACTTCTCTCAAATTGATCGCTCCTAGTTCTCTCTCAAGCCAAAGAGAGGTCTTCTTTCCCCTGAGAGCCCCCAAATTTGTCATTAGAGATTTTTCAGCTCTCTGACCTGCCCCCCCACCCCTAGACTTCTCTCTTCTAGGCTGAACAGTCCAAGTTTATAGGAATACAGGAAGAAACATAGAGGTCCAACCCTGTCATTTTAAAGATGAGAAAACTGAGGCCCAAACACTGAAGAAATGAAAAATGATTCTTCCCAGGTTCTGCCACAAACAAGTGGCCTTCTGATCCTGAATCCAGTGTTCTTTACAGTAATCTACATGGTGTTGTATCCTTCAATTCATGTGCTAGATGCCAGGGCTCCTAAAAGGGCACAGTTGTTATGCCCAGTTCTAGAACATTCTGCACACTGATGGACCCAGCACAGTAGTGTGATCTAGTGGAGAGAAATCTCCCCTTTGTGAACTCATCTTGGTTCTCCCATTCTGCCCCATGCTGCCTAGTGAAGACAAAGAAGCAGATATCTTCTTTATAGCTTCATGATTGGCTTCAGAACCAGCCTAGGACTTTGAACTCACTTAGCTACCTACCCCTTAGGGCTCTCAGTTGCTTGTTCCATTTAATTCTTCCCCTCTATGCTAGGCACTGCAGACAGGGACAGCCCCTGTGCTTTCACTCCCTAGGAAGGACTTCCTCTAGCCAGGGAGGCCATCACCATCTTCCACCTTCTCAGCAACCTACCGACTTGCTTCCTCTGGAGTAGGAGGGAGAAAGGTCCCAGGGCAGGATATGGCAGAGATGGGTCTTGAAACTGTGTCTTCCTGGCTCTGAGGCCAACTCTTTATCCTCTATACCATGCTGTCTCTCGGACTAGAACAAGAGTTCTCAGTCTTTGTTATGTCCTGGAGCCTTTTGACAGTCTTGTTAAGCAAATGGACTGCTCATGTCTTTAAAAGCACAAAATAAAATACATGAGAGTATAAAGAAAGCCAGCTATACTAAAAGACTGTTATTATAACATTAAAAAAATTACAGACCCTCCCTTTGATCCTTGCAGGTTAGGAACCTCTGGAATGAAAGGTGCTGAGGATACAGGGTCAAAAACTAGAGAAGCCCTGTCCTCAGAGAGCTAAGGAGAAACAGAGGTACCGGTAAGTAAAAGCAAGATATGTAAGAAATGATCAGAAACTAATTGAGGGGGCACTAGTAAGGAGAAAGGAAATTCAAAGGCCTATTGTAAGTGGTAGCTTTGGGGCTGAGCAGCTGAATGGACATTCTGGCAAGCACAGACTTCCAGTAGTTCTCTCAACTCACCTGCCATCCCACAGAAGCCCAGAATGTTCCATGGCTTAGAAACTTCCTCTTCCTTCAGGGGATCTCTCCTCCACTGTCTACCCTCTGGGGAAAGGGGACCAATTTCACCAGCCTGCATCACCTTCCTCTTCACCTTCCTCTTCCTCTTCCTCTTCCTCTTCCTCTTCCTCTTCCTCTTCCTCTTCCTCTTCCTCATCCTCATCCTCATCCTCATCCTCATCCTCATCCTCATCCTCCTCTTCATTTATATCCTCTTCCTTTGGAGCTCTAATCTCAATAAGATTTAATATTAAACCCCCTGGGTAAGAGATCAGGCTTCCAATCAAAGTCCATCTGGCCCCGTGCCTATTAGCATCATCCTTTTCACCTGGACAGCTCCTAAAACCATAAGCTGACCATCTTCCTTGTCCACTAAAACAATGCCCGTTTCTTTTTCAGTCAATGATTCGGCTTGTGAAGTTTGGAACTTACCTTTTTTAAAAAATCATATTTATTCCTGTTCAATGTCAGCTTACTTGATTTAGTCTCTCAAACAATAGCTGGGTCAAAATGTCAAAGATGACATAGAGGAGAATCTTATTCAGGAATGAGTTAGACTAGATGGCATCTGAGGTCCACGGAAGATTCTTAAAGTAGGGGCCAAGGAGGCCTGGACATGTGTCACAGCTCTCATTTGGGGGCCTTTAGGGGACCAGCAGCACTCCAAGGGTTGTTATCAGTTCTGGAAGAGTTTTGGGAGATGGCCACTATGGGAGTCAGGCAGGAAATTCAAGGTCCTACCATATTGGCTGGCCATGACTGGGAAAAATGCTGCCTGAAGATTTGAGGGGTGGGAATTGTTTGGGTCTCTCTAGTGGATGATAGCTATCTTGTAGCCTTGGCAAACTCCATCTTGGCTTACAACCTCAGCTCGACTTTCTCTTCTCTTTCTGTCTTCTTGCTCTCTGTTCTTAGTCACTCCCTCATGCTCTTTATGTGTTTCTATTTCAGTCTATCTTTCCCCTAACATCTCTCTCTCTCTCTCTCTCTCTCTCTCTCTCTCTCTCTCTCTCTCTCTCTCTCTCTCTCTCTCTCTCTCTCTCTCTCTCTCTCTTTCTCTCTCTCTCTCTCTCTCTCTCTCTCTCTCTCTCTCTCTCTCTCTCTCTCTCTCTCTCTCTCTCTCTCTCTCTCTCTCTCTTCCCCTCTATTTCTCTCTGTCTGTCTGTCTCATTCTTTCTCCCCCACTATGTCTCTGTCTCTCTGTGTCTCTCTCTCATCTCTCTATCTTCCTCCTCCCCTCTCTCTCCCTCCTTTCTCTCTCTCATTTTTTTCTCAGTTCATTTCTCTTTTTTCTTCCAGCTTTTGACTTCATTTTATTGAAATGGAGAGGGCAGAACCTACTCCCCTGTCTCTTCTCATTTCCCCAGTTCCACATGGCAGGGGAGGCTGGCCTGGGGCATTGGGCACTTCACTCATGAGGGCTGGGGGTTCATCCAGAGTTTACCAGAACCAGGAGGGCTGTGTTGGGACCTGAGCTTGTCATTGTTGAGCTTGGGATGGATTAGGGGAAGAGGAAGGAAGAAGAATCAGACAGGAAGGGGAATGTGTCCACCGAGGCCCTAAGCTGCCAGCTAAAGAGGAGAGTGCCAGCAGAAGGACAAGGGAGGGCTGACATCTAGGACCCTCTCCATGGGATTAGTTGGGAGGAGAAGTGGGAGCATCCTTTGCTAAATATCTCATTACTAAACTCCTTGGTCTCGATTGCTTTCTTGGACTTTGGGAATTTTTCCCATCCAAAATGGCTTTCATTTTTGCTCTACTGCTACTAATAAGCACAAGAAAGGCTCTCTCCACATAAACATATATTCATAATATACATATGTATAGAATAATGTGTGATATATATTTTATACTTCCAAGATTCAATTGTGCCAAATTCTGGAAGCTTTCCAGGTACATTTTAATAAAGCAAAACAAAATTTCTTTCTTTCTTTCTTTCTTTCTTTCTTTCTTTCTTTCTTTCTTTCTTTCTTTCTTTCTTTCTTTCTTTCTTTCTTTCTTTCTTTCTTTCTTTCTTTCTTTCTTTCTTTCTCTCTTTCTTTCCTTCCTTCCTTCTTTTCTTTCTTTCTCTCCTTCCTTCTTTTCTTTCTCTCCTTCTTTCTTTCTTTCTTTCTTTCTTTCTTTCTTTCTTTCTTTCTTTCTTTCTTTCTTTCTTTCTTTCTTTCTTTCTTTCTTTCTTTCTTTCTTTCTTTCTTTCTTTCTTTCTTTCTTTCTTTCTTTCTTTCTTTCCTTACCTTCTGTCTTAGAATCAATATTGTGTATTGGTTCCAAGGCAGAACAGTAATGGCTAGGCAATAGGGGTTTCGTGACTTGCCCAGGGTCACATATCCAGCAGTATCTGTGTCCTGGAACCCAGGACCTCCTATCTCTAGACCTGCCTCTCAATCCACTGAGTCACCCAGCTGCCCCTCACCCTTCCTTTTCAAAGAAGGTCAATGACATCATGAGCAATGTCTTGACTTGCACATGAATTGGATTGAAATGAGATAGAAGTTACTCTCACTCTCCCAGAGTCATAGAAGTTCAGCGACAAGTCAAAAGTCAGAATGACTTGACTGTGTAATTAGAATTTTGCACCCCAGGACTATGTTTCCCAGTACCCCACTTTTGTTCTTACATTACATCCTTACATTTTGGAGATAGGTTTCTGTAACCACCCCCCTCCTTGCATGCTCTTCTCTTGCTTTTGTGGTGCAGTAAACTTGTCTTTACTCAGACTTTACTCATCTTTCTATTTCCTCTACTTCAAATGATTATTAATAAATCTTATAAAATATAATACTTGGAGTTATTGGATATTCATTTTAATCTCACATTACCAGAGCCCAGGATGCAGTGGATGACCTTAGCACCTTCAATATCTAACCAAGCTCTAAGGAATGATAGTGAACCTTTTCTGAGTGCCATGAGACTGAGTGCCATATTCCACCCCACCACGAGTGCCAGGCCCACCCATCCTCTCCCCTTACCCTACACAGGGGAGGGAGAAAGTACTCCCATTGGGCTGCTGGCCAGAGGGATGGGTGAAGTAAAAAAAATGTCCTCAGTGCAGGTGAAGAAGGGGAGGGGAGTGGTACAAGTGTTTCGCTCCTCTTTAGCTCTGCCACCTGTAAACTGCCCACCTTATCCCCTATGTGTTTCCATTGGGCTGGTGGGCAGAGGGTCAGGTGATATGAAAAAATGTCTTCAGGCACAGTGTACATGGGGAGGGGAGCAGCTCTATCCTAGTCCCTCCATCTTTCTGGCAACAAACTGGGGAGGCAGGGAGGTGGACTTGTGCTCACAGAGAGTGCTCTGCATGCCGTCTTTAGCATGTATGCCATAGGTTCACCATCACTACTCTAAGGGCTCCACAGAGTCTGCTTTAGCTGCTTTAATGACTGCTAGAACAAATCTCATCCACCAATAAGCATCGACTATGTATATAACATGATGTTAGATTTGGGGGATACGAAGATGAAAGTGAAACAGTCTCTACCCTTAAGAAACCTACATTCTATCAAAGGAAATAACATAGATATAAATAAATATATGGAAAGCCATATGAGATACAAAACAAGGTAAGTTTATAGGGAAGGAAAGGGCAGCATCAGAAGCCCATAAAATCTTCATGTAGGAAGTGATTTATTAAGCAGATTTTGAAGGAAACCAATGATTCTTGGGTTTCTCCAACACACTCTTCTCTAGAAGGACTCTCAGCAGTTTGTCAATGTCTCTCTTATGTGAGATTTTAAATGGTTGAGGTCTTAAACTGTAGTGATTAAAATAGTGGAAGATATAAATTGTGATAGATATAAGAGAGGGTGAGTAAATTTGACCGCAGAAATATGTTTCACTACAGTGTCTTGGATTTTAAAATCAAATATAAGGTGGTCGCCAGGGAAATATTCCCAATCTTTCAAATACCCAAGTCAATTGGGTTTTATAGAGATTTTAATTAACAATATAATGAGTAATCAAAGAAAGAGAGAGAGAGTAAGAAAGGAAAAAGTATGAAGGGCCTTAAGCCAATATGGCCTAGACCTGAGTCTTAAAAGAGAAATCAGTCAGTTTTTTATAACTCACCATAAGATCTGTCTAAGTAAGGATTTCTAATGACACCAGGCCAGCAGCATCTCATCTGCTTTCACCAGCTCCCTCCTCCATCTGAATGTTTCAGAATCAGTCTCCTCAGAATGAGTCTCTCCAATCTGAATGTTTCAAAATGACTTTCCAGCTCTTCCCTGAGCTCTTATTTTTAAGGGCAAAATCTTCTCTGTCACCTCCCCTAAGTCCTTACATCTACCAATCACTGTAGATGTTTCTAAAGGACCGCCCATTTTGAATTCACAGTTGAGTAGTTTTAATCTCTTTAGTAAGTCAGGAAAAAAAAATGCTGCTGTGTCGACAAATTTCATTAGAAAAAAACCTCTGAATAAGTTATCACTCTTTTAGGTTTAAGTAGTTTACAAGTTGCCCCACCTTTATAGGTACTTAGTATCCTATTGTATCAATTCTAAAACAGTCATGACTCAAAGAACTTCCTGTCCCTTCCATAAGCATGGATCAAAGTACTTTTCATTGTTCTCAAGGAGCTCTCTGTCCTAAAGCAGTCCTAAGTAGGGTGGAGTAGGGATATTCCCAAGGCAAGGAGCCCTCACGTTCAAGTACAATTCTCACTATCTGCTAGGGAATTTTTTAAGTAGAAGATTCCCCAATAGGGGAAACCCCTAACATTCATAAGCCTGAGAAATTTTAAGGTTTACACTTAAAAGATGCCACCCAGAAACCAATGCATTGAATATGGACCTCTCTGGATTCAATGAAATTCAATCCAAAAGTACTTATTATGCACCCATAGTATACATGATTACTATTACATAATGGGTCTTTGACCTTAAAAAGTTTATGTTCTATAGGAGAGGGGAGACAAGGCATGTAAATAAGTAAGTAAATGTACAGTCTATGCCAATAAATACAAATTCGTTTCAAGAGGGAGATGGTACCAGAAACTAGGAGGATTAGGAAGGGTCTCACTTAGGAAGTAGTGCCTGACCTGTGCTTGGAATGGAATGTTTTAAAAAGAGAAGCGTGTATGAGAAAGAGGAATAAGGAATAAGAAGGGGCAAGTACCTAGGAATTTAAGAGTTTAATGCTAGAATAATGAACTTGTTTTTCATCCAATAGGTGACAGGGAACCATTTAAAATTTTTAATTGGGGATTAGTCAAATCTGAGTTTTAAGATCAATTTGGTGTCCCTCTGAAGGTTGGAAGAGAGAGGGAAGAGAGGGGAGGCGGGGAGACCAGTGATAAGTCTACTGTGATTGTACAGTGGAGATGATAAGAGCCTAAGCTAGGATTCAGGTTTTATGAATAGAGAGAAGGGTACTGATGAAGGATATTGCCAATGGGGGAATAACAAGATCCCACAGCTATTTGGATATGGATTTTGAGGCATAGAGAATAGTCAGGGAAAACTCCAATGTCCCAAACCTGGGTGACTGGAAAGGTGGTGGTGCCATCAATAGAAAGCGGAAAAATTGTCAAAGGGATGGGCTTGGAGAGACGAAGGAAGGAAATAAATGTTACATGTCTACTGTGATTCAGGCACTGACTGTACAAAGATGATCTCATTTGATCCTTACAGCAACCCTGGGAGGTAGATGTTATTAGGACCCCATTTTACAGTTGAGGAAACTGAAGCAGACAGAGGTTACGTGACTGGCCAAGGGTCACAGAGCTAGTTTGAACTCGGGTCTTTTTGTCTCCAGGCCCAGTGTTCTATCCATTGTACCACCAGGTGCCTTGTAGGCAAATAGAATGAGTTTTAATTTGGAAATGATGAGTCTGAGGTGCCTATCCAGGTCTAGATGTTCACCAGACGGTTGGTAATATAGAAGTGGAGTTCAGGAGTGAGACTGAGGCTAGATTTATAGAACTGGTAAACATCTGGATGATAATTGAACCCATGAGAGAAGCTGAGATTGCCAAGCTAGAGAGTATACAGAGAAAAGAGAAGAGAGCCCAAGTTTTAACCTTGGTATTGCCCATTCATAGTGGGCAGGAGGTCGAGCAGACCAAAGGACTGTGGCCTCAAGAGATCAATGTCATGGAAGCCAAGGGAGGTGAGTGTCCACAAGGAAGAAAGGATTCATGGTCTCAAAGGCTGTAGAGAGCTCAAGAAGGACAAGGACCAAGAAAAGATGCGGCATTCAAGGGATCACCCATGAAGGGAACAGTTTCCATTGAAGAGAGAGGCCAGATGGCAATGGATTTGGACCCTACACCCCTATGGCTGCATCTGCTAGGGGATGTGTCTGCCTCTCATTTTCTATGGGGACAGCATGTCCTAGAAGCTTGTGCACTACTTTAGCAGCTTACAGGATATGCACTGTGGAAGGAAGAGAGGTGTCTCAGGTTGGGGATGAACATGGGCTCAAGACTGGGTAGCAGAAGAGGAGAGAGTGCAAAATGGAGACTGCCTCTATTCTACAACAGTAAAAGGGCAGGAAGCATTCTCCCTCAGCTACATGTGGCTCATGTCAAGACTAGCACTCCCAGGAGAAATAGTTCTCACACTATGGCTCCCAAGAGGACAAAATAAGGTGTTTGCAATGCTTCAGCGTTTCTGCTTCAAAAGACAGCACCCTCCAGGCATGATGATTTCTGTATGATTTGTTGGTTGTCTCTCCCACCTTTTCCATTACTTAGCCAGCAACACCAAGCTGGAAAGCAACCTAGGGAGCAGAGATACGTAGACTTCCATTTCAGGAATCTTGGGAAATGGTAATTCACTCATTTCAGTCACGTCCAACAACTCTTCATGACCCCATCTGGGATTTTCTTGGCAAAGATACTGGAGTGGTTTGCCATTTCCGCTCCAGCTCATTTAAGAGTGGTAAAAAAAAAAATGGTGAGAGTGCCTATTGTTTGATTTAATTTGGTCTTGGAATCTGGAAGGCCAGAGTTCAAATCCTACCTCAGTTTTGTGACCCCTGGCAAGTCACTTAACTTCTGTCTATCTCATTTTCTTCATCTGCAAAATGGGAATAATAAGAGCACCTGACTCTCAGGGTTATTGTGAGGATCAAATGAGATAATATTTATAGTCTTTTGCAGACCTTAAAGAGATATCTCAATTTGTTATCTACTTTCTCTCAAATTCCAATTTAAGTAATTGTTCTTGCTTCGTAATTATGTAATATCATTTATTCTGACTTGTTTTGAGAAGATTCAATGAGAAAGAGGACTCCATAGCTCTGACTTGAGCTCGGAAGTTCCTTGGACTGGAGAGTGGTCAACAGCCTGTGATAGAATTGACATTGTTAGCAGTTGTGTCACTTAGTTAACTAATTTAAACCCTTCAGATCTTCTTCATAGAATTGTTATTGGTTCCCTCTTCCAGGATCCTTATTTATATCTCATTGTTTGTGTATAATCAGTGTAGACCTGAGCACACTCTTTTTGTCTCTTTCTTTGACTCTCTCTAACCACACCTCCTTCCCCATTGTAGTGTATCTTGGTGATCTCATTTGTTTGCAAGGGTCCATCCCTCATGTCCTTATAAATGACTCCCAAATCTATACATCTGCCTCTCTTCACTCTCCTGAGCTCTAGTGCCCTCATCACCAATTGCCTAAGAGACATCTTGACCTGGAAATCCTATAGCACTGATGGTAAGCACAGAAGCCAAAGATGGCACATAGAGCTCTCTCTGTGAGCACTCAGCCACCCTCTCTCTCCAGAGTTTGTTAGAAAGGCAGAGGGACTCAGATGGAGCTGCTCCCCCTCCCCCTCTCCACCATGCCTGATGACATTTTTTCACATCCCCACCCTTTGGCCCAGCAGTCCAATGGGAGCACACAGAGCACACAGGGGATAAGGTTCATGGATCACCAGTGGAAGAGCTGGAGGGGAGCAGAGTGCTCAGATCACTCCCCTGCCCCTCTCTATACTTGCTGAGGACATTCCTCACTTCACCCATCCCTCCACCGAGGAGCCCAATGGGAGCACTTTCTCCGTCCCCTGTGTGGGGTAATGGGAGGGCAGGGCATGACACATGGTCTCTAGGGGAGTTGGGCACAACACTCAGTCTGGAGAGTGGGGTGAGGGTGGGGTTGGGTACTCCATCTCTAAAAGGTTCGCCATCACTGTCCTATAGACATCAACAGCTTAGCATGTCTATTGTGTAACTCATTATCTTTCTTCCTTTACCCACTCCTCCTTAAAACTCTTATTTCTGTTAAAGATACCATCATCTCCCAGCCACCCAGTTTTCCAGCTCAGAGTCATGCTTCAGGTTTCACTTTTGTACACACACAGACACACAGACACACACACATCCATGCTACCTCTAAAATTGTTCTTACATGAATTCCTTTCTTTCTACTCCTATCACAACCACCTTAGCCTAGAGTCTCATCACCTCTCTTCCAAACTATTCCAATGGTCTTCTAATTGTGGTCTCCTCACAACCCTCCTTTCTCTTCTCCAACCCATCTTAGGCCTAGCTGCCAAATTGATATTCCTAAAACATAGGTCTGATCATGGCTATCCTATTCGAGAGGCTTCTGTTATTCCCAATTACCACTAGGATAAAATACCAATTCTTCTGCTTAGCATGTAAATTCCTTCCCAGTCTGGTTTAAGTCTCTCTTTCCAGACTTCTTCCCATTTTCCTCCCTCTCACACTATATATTCCAGGCAACCTAGCCCATTTGTATTTCTCTCACTCAGGACATCCCATCTTCCAGCTCCATGCCTTTGTACAAACTGTCTTTTGCACCGTATCTCCTAACCTCCAGCTCTTGGAATCTCTAACTCCCTTCAAGATTTAGCTCAAATATCACTTCTTATATCAGGCCATTATTGACTCCATTAATTGTCAATATTCCCCTTTCTGATTATTTTCAAGTTATTTGTGTCTATTTCACATGCATTTGTCCAGCACATGTTGTTTCCTTCTGATAGACTATAAGTTCTTTGAGGGAAGAACTAGGCAATTTTTGTCTTTGTATGCCTAGTGACTAATGCTTGACCTCTCACAAAGCCTGACACATAGTAGGTGCTTAACAAAAAAACTTGCTGAATTGAATTTAAATCAGGAATCTTCCACCCTGTATTTAGATCATTGTTTATTTTTTTCTAACCAGTACGAAGACTAAAGTTATAATTCAACTTGTTGTCTTGGACCCATCCTCCTATCCTGGCATCATACTTTTATTTTTGACATGTTGATCCAGGCATAGTCAAAAAACATTCTGAGCTGGGAGTCTAAAGACCTAGATTTGAACCCTATCTGTGAGATCTAGGTCAAGTCATTGAACCCTTCTGGTTCTAATTTTCCTCATCTGTCAAACAAGGAGTTGTTCTGATGATCTCTAAGGTCCCTTCTTACTATAAATCTTATCATGAGAGTCTGTCTTCCAACACGATAGATTGCCTTCCAGCTTTTTATCATCTGCAAATTAGATAAGCATGTCATCTTTGCCTTCATCCAAGCTGATGACAAAACTGTGAAGAGGACAGGGCCAAGGGTATTTCACTACCAGAGCTTCCTCTAGGCAGATCATCTAATCAACACTCTTTGATGCTAGGCTGTTCAGGAGCTAACTTCAGCTCATCAGGCTGCCCTCTCACCTAGATTGTTCCATCTTGTTCTGAAGGATCTCATCAACACCTTGTCAACAGCCTTATTGAAATTGAGGGGAGTTCTAGGGTAGCTCCTTGGGCTATCAGTCTATTAAGGGTTATTCATTGCTCAGGGTCCCCCCAAAACTCCAGGCTCTTATACCGAGGCAGTCAGAAGGGAAGAATCAAATGCTAGAAAGTATTTGTAATCAGGTCCTCTTATCTCCAAATCTAATGCTCTCTGCACTGGGCTACCTAATTGTCCTTCTCTAGGGGATAGAGGGTTTCCTGTATCTGATTCTGATCCTAGAAGCCTGACCCAATGAGGGTCAATTTCTTTCTTTGCCTCATTTTTCCTCCAGATAATTTAATCTACAAATAGGTATTGGGTATAGCTGGTATTTAGGGATCCCCAAAAGTCAGTAAAGACAGTCCTATACAAGTAACCATGGAGACAAAATGGTTATTGGACACGGGACAGTTTTCACTTCATCCCCCAGAAAATGTAGAAGATACCGAATGGGAAACTCAAAGTTCATGGGCAGAGATTTCCTGCCTTCTTCTGTCTGGCCACATATGCATGACTCATCCCTTTGGTATGATACAGCAAATCCTTTTTCCACTAGAAGGGACAACTAGGGTGGCCCAATATGTAGAGCACTAGACCTGGAGTCAGGAAGACCTAAGTTCAAATCTGGCCTCAGATACTTATTACCTATGTGACCCTGGGCAAGTCACTTCATCTCTGTCTGCTTCAGTTTTCTCAACTGTAGAATAGGGATAATAATAGTACTTAACACCCAGGGTTGTTGTAAGAATCAAATGTGATCATCATCACTTAGTTCTCCCTCTTCCCCATTACAGTAGTAGAGTGACGGGTGACGTGTTGTATGTTAGTTAAAAAGAAGAGATAGCTTCTGGATTACTCTCCTCCTTTGATATTCTCTTTGTTACTAGACTCTGGTGAATAGATAAGAAAAATGAGTGTTGCTCTTTACCCCAATTCATGACTAGTCTCATGTGGAAAGCTAGCTTGTACCTGGATTCCTACCTGCATTGTTTTAGTTTGGAAATTTTTATTTAATTAATTTAGAATATTTTTTGCATGGTTACATGTTTTGTGTTCTTTCCCTCCCCTCCCCAACTCCCTCTTGTAGCCAACACACAATTCCACTGGGTTTTACATGTGTCATTGATCAAGACCTATTTCCATATTAATGATATTTGTACCAAGGTGATCGTTTAGAGTCTACATCCTCCATCATATCCCCATTGAACCATGTGATCGAGCAGTTGTTTTTCTTCTGGGTTTCTACTCCCACAGTTCTTCCTCTGGATGTGAATAGCATCTTTCTCATAAGTCCCTCAGAATTGTCCTGGATCATTGCATTGCTGCCAGTAGAGAAGTCCATTACATTTGATTGTACCACAATGTATCTGTCTCTATGTAAAGGTTCTCCTGCTTCTGCTCCTTTCCCTCTGCATCAATTCCTAGAGACTGTTCCCCTACCTGCAATTTTTACTTTGTGTTTCCAGAGTAAATGATTATATATTATTCTCAAGGGAGAGATGTCTGGTCTTGGAGATAATCTTGGGAGTTTGGGCACTCTGGAATCCTTTTGACAATAGCTAATTGGCTATGTGGAAGTGAATAATAACATAACTAATATATCATATAAATAAAACAATCATATATTATGTAAAATAATTATATATAACATAAATATATATTTAAATTTTAAAATAAAATAATATACAGAAAGTGGAAACCAGGCTAGGTATCAAAGCATGACTACAAAAATGTGTCAGGAGTGCTAAATTCCAAATGAGCTGAAGTTGGCAAAGAGCTTGGGACCATGAAAGAGTGTTGTTTTTGTTTGGTGGGAGGAGTTGAGGGGGAAGTGTTGGGAGCAAAAAGAAAGGATAGGATTGTAGCTTCAGGTGAATGGGATGATGAGAAATGACATGAGAGAGCAGTCAGAGCTGCATGGTTGTTGCTTTGCTCTGTTAAAGGAAGAGAAGTGCAATGGATAGAGTGCCAAGTTAGAGTCAGGAAGGATCACCTTCCTGGGTTAAAATCTTGCCTTGGAATTTGGAACTATGCCCAAAGGGCGGTAAAAGACTGCCTGCCCTTTGATCCAGCCATAGCACTGCTGGGTCTGTACCCCAAAGAGATCATAAGGAAAAAGACTTGTACAAGAATATTCATAGCTGCACTCTTTGTGGTGGCCCAAAACTGGAAAACGAGGGGATGCCCATCAATTAGGGAATGGCTGAACAAATTGTGGTATATGTTGGTGATGGAATACTATTGTGCTCAAAGGAATAATAAAGTGGAGGAATTCCATGGAGACTGGAACAACCTCCAGGAAATGATGCAGAGTGAGAGGAGCAGAACCAGGAGAACATTGTACACAGAGACTAATACACTGTGGTACAATTGAATGTAATGGACTTCTCCAGTAATGGCTTTACAATGTCCCTGAACAATCTACAGGGATATAAAAAATACTATCCACAAGCAGCGGACAAACTGTGGGAGTAGAAACACCGATGAAAAGCAACTGCTTTACTACAGGGGTGGAGGGGACATGTCTGAGGAGAGACTCTAAATGAACACTCTAATGCAAATACCAACAACATGGAAATGGGTTGAACCAAGAACACATGTGATACCCAGTGGAATTGCACATTCGTTGGCTATGGGAGAGGTGGTGGGAAGGGGGGCAGGAAAAGAAAATGATCTTTGTTTCCAATGAATAATGTTTGGAAATGACCAAATAAAATAATGTAAAAAAAAGGAAAAAAATCTTGCCTTGGATACTTACTATCTGTGTGGCCTTGGGCAAGTCACTTCTCCCGGTTTGCCTCAGTTTCCTCATCTGTAAAATGAACTGGAGAAGGACATGGCAAATCACTCCAGTATCTTTGTCAAGAAAACTCCAAATGGGGTCACATAGAGTCAGACATGACTGAAAATCACATCGACAAGGAGAGTGACCTCTCAATAGGAAAGACAGAATAAAGAAGATCCACCATGAGTTGACATCCAAGAGATGTTGAAAGTTAGTAGGAAAGCATGTAGTGCCCCTCGAGGAATTCATGACATCTTGGACACTAGGCTGAACCCTTGACCACTGACAGAACTGTCAGGCAGGATTTCTGAGCACTACTGGTGATGTTTGAAAATTGTGAAAAGGGCTAGTGCTCCAGTTTTCCAAAAGGGGAGGAATTGTCAGCCACAAACATCAGAGGCTATATGGCTCTCTAACCTCTGAAGAGAGGCAGCTAGGTGCTAGACTTGGAATCAAAAAGACCTGAGTGCAAATTCTGCCTCAGATACTCACTTAGCCGTGCAATCCTGGACAGGTCAGACAATAAGCATTTATTAAGCCCCTGCTGTGTACTGGGCACTCTGATAAGTGCTGAGGATACACAGAGGCAAAAGAATCCCTGATCCCAAGGAGCTCCTTGTCTAACGGGAGATGATATGCAAACGACTTTGTACAAATAAGGTATCTACAGAACAGATGGGAGGTCATCTCCGAGGAAAGGCATTGGAGGAAGAGAAGAGAAAAGGAGAGCCTGGAAAAAGCCTCCTCCAGAGGGTGGCAAGATGGAGTGACAGATGTATCAGGCCAAAGATCACAGCATCCTGGGCTTTGGCTTTGGAAGAGACCAGGGAGGTCATCCAGTCCAACCCCTTCATTTTATTGGGGAGGAAACTTGGGTTCATAGAAGGCCTGGAATATGGAATTTTGATTAAATCCCTTTCCCTCCTCTTGGCCCAAGCTTCTTCCCCTATAAAATGAGAGGGTTGAGCTAAGTGGCCTCTACAGTGCTTCTCGGAGCCGTCCCATTTAGAAAACTGACAGCAACGATAACAGCGGCAACGATAATACCATCTGACGGTCAGTGAGACTTTAAGGTTTGCAGAGGAGCTTCCCTAGTGGAGCGCTCTAGCATCAGAGGACCCGGCGTCATCTTCTAACTCTGTTGCTTCCTGCCAGTCTGGTCTTGGTTTGCCTCAGTTTCCCCTTCTATAAAAATAACCCTAAATTCGTGCCAGTTCGGCAGTTATGATGCTACTGACCCTTCTGTTTGTATGAGGATGGGCAAGGCTCTGCCTCTCTACGTCTTGCTTTTCCTAGGCTAGGCAGCCTCCGTTGTTCCCCCTAGCGCTAGCAGAGGGGCTGTTTTTATTCTACTCACTGGATGGGCGAGGGCAAGGGGGGCATCACGCCGCTCCTGTGCCCACTGAGCCAAGCTAGGTCCTGGGTCCCGGGCTGTTGCTCTGCCCCTCTGCCCTTCCCTTCCTACATCCTTTGTAGGCAGTCAGGCCCTGTTGGGTCTTGGAAGCAGAAAGAATGCTGGAATGTCGGGACAGCTTCCCCCGGCTCCCCTGCTCACTAAGCTCAATTACAGAAGCTCTGTCAGGAATCACCACAGAGCGTGGAGATCTAATCTGGGGGGTGGGGTGGGGGGGCAGGGGTTTTGATGCTGAGTGGGAGGGGTCTGCCAGGAGGAGGAAATTAATAAATTCCAAATGTGCTTGATTCCAGTGACATTCCTCCCCACCCCCTCTGATCCCGGGCACTGGGCTGGGCTCCAGAGACAGGGAAGCCTTTGGTCTGGGTGGTCAGGTTAACCCCCAGCCCTAGTCAAATACTTCCCAGCCTCCGCACAGTGGGGGCCCTTGGGCAGCCCGGAGGCCCCTGGTGTTCTGGCTGACAGGTGGGAACGGGGCCATTCTGAATGCCTTGGCTGGAGCTGGGTCCCGTGGGGGGATGAGGGGAGGCCTCTCTTGGCCCCAAGCTCTGGCTGAGGAAGGAGGAGAAAGCTCCTAGGCCTCCCTTGGCCAGAAGCCCCTTTCTCTCGCCATCCCTCCCCCCACCGCCTCAGCTCCCTTCAGCATTCCAGCCCCAACAGCACCCTCCTGGCCCAGGGACTCCCACCCTCTGTCTCCCTTTACTGTGGTCTTGTCCCAGTCCGGCTGTCTGTGGGCCAGCTCTTCAGATCCTCCTGGACTCCCTTTCCTCATCTGTCAGGCCAGGAGGCCAGCTTCACGAACACAAAATGGTACGCCCATTGGGTTCGAGTTTCTGGCAGGCGAGGAGAGGGCGCTAACCACTGGGAGCCTCCTCTCACAGCCAAACTTCCCACAGAGGCTGCTCCCCGATGCTCCTCCAACTCAACTGGTACATCCTATAATTTCTTCTGTCCATGAATGGAGGAGGCCATCGATGGCACCCTGAACCCGGGCTGGCCCAGGCTGCCAAGGGGGATGTGGCTGGGTCATCCTGCTCCCACGTGATGGAGGAAGCAGAATCCCCCCTCATCCAGCCCTCGTGAGCGCTCCCCCTTCCAATTCCTATCCAGGCTGGTAGCACCCGAGGGCAGCGCCTGGATCTGGCTCCGGCTCCCCCATATGGACCCGTTTGGCTCTCTTCTGACTTGCTGATTGGTTGACGGCTTGAGGAAAGGATCACTTAGGAGGGCTTGGGATGGGGAGATGGATTGAGTCAGAAAGCCATAATAATCTCTTAGCCGAGGCTCCTCCAGGGGCATCATTCCCAACCTGAAGGCACCTCAGAGACCATTTAGCCCAGCTCCTCTATTGTAGAACCTGGAAGCCACAAGCAGAGCTAGGGCCAGGAGTCAAGAAGGCCAGAGTTCAAGTCCAGTCTCAGACACTTAGGGGGAGTCACTTAAACCACTGCTTGCCTCAGTTTCTTCAACTGCAAGAGTGAGGATGATCATAATCACACCTACCTCCCTGGGCTGGTATAAAGATCAAATAAATCCATATTTGTACAAAGCCCTTAGCCCAGTGCCTGGCACATAGTAGGTGCTTCAGAATTTTGTCCTTGCTCTTTTTCACATGGGAATGATTTACTGGAGGTCCAAAGGGTTGGTGATTTCGAACCCAGGTCCTCTGACTCCAAACCCAGTGGTCTTTCCACTACTCGTCCCTCTTTTCCTCGGCCGATCTGAAGGGCCTCCACCTCCATAGGACAGGGATGGCCTCCATCCTGACCTGGCCCTGCCTCCTTCCCGGAGGCTGGGTGTTGCCAGCATACCTGGAAGCTGACAATTTTTATGACTGAAAATGCTGCCTTCCGCCCCCTGGAAAAACTGCCCTTGGTGGGGCCAAGGACCCCGAGTCCAGGGGCAGTCTGGGGACAGAGCCTCCTGGCGCCATCTGAACCTTTCCCCTGCAGCTCCGCCCAGAACTGGAGCCCATCCATGCAGAGCCTTAGGGTTTGGCTCGGGATGCTGGAGCCTCCGTGCTTTCCGGCCTTGAGCACGGCTCCCCCTCGCGCCCCCTCCCAGCTTGTCTGTTCCCCCAAACTCTTTCAGGGTTCGTCCCGCCAAAGCTGGGCCCAGGAGTGTGGGATGGATGCTAGGGGCCTCGCCCGGGCCCGGGCCCAGCTTTTCAACGCTCGCCTACCTCCAAGCCTGAAAAATGAACATTTTGGGGCCTTCGAGTTGGCTGCAGAAACTCTCGCCCTCTGCCAGCCTCCCTCTAGGCCACCCCTGAAGAAGATGACGAGCCCGAAGTCCCAGAGCTGGGGGAAGAAATGCAGTAGGAAATGAACCTGGGCCACAGTCACGGTCACACTGGATTCAGCGGCGGGGAGGGCGGGGGCTCTCCTAGCAGCAGCAGCTTCTGGGCACCCACATCCTTCCTGGGGGGCCTCAAGGTCTGGGGCTGCCCTACCTAGTGACGGGGGACAAAAGCCAGCATGGGGAGCAGCCAGGAGCACAGAGGCTCTTGGCGGCGCCACCGTCATTCTCTTCCTCTCCCCTTGTGGAGGGAGCCTTGGACCAGCTGTGGGAGGGAGACACTGAAGATGAAGCTACTGTCTAGGGAGAGAGTCTGCTCTGCAGGGAAGAACCGGGAGCCGCCCTCAGGGAGCCTATGGGGGGCCAGGGGAGACAGAGCCCCTTTTCTCAGGGTACCCCAGAACTTTGTTCTGTGAACCTCTGACCATGCCTAAGCTTTGGCACCAGATCACCCACAGGGAGTCACCTGGGTGAAGTCAGCCACTCATCAGACTAGAGATGATTACTACATCTCTGGAGAGAGAGATAGAAAGAAAGAGAGGCAGAGACAGAAATAGAGAGGCAGAGACAAAGAGACATAAAGAGACAGAGAGCCTGAGGCAGAGAGACACAGAGACAGAGAGAGAAACAGAGTGACAGTAAAAGAGGCAGACAGACAGAGACAGAGAGAAATAGAGAGAGATAGAATCAGAGACAGAGGAGTGGGGATAGAGACAGGGAAGGAGTGGGGAGGGAGAGGGAGAGGGAGACAGAGAGAGAGAAAGAGACAGAGACAGAGACAGAAAGAGACAGTCACAAACAGAAAGACAGATAGACAGAGACAAGCACAGAGAGACAGAGACAAAGTCAGAGACAGAAAGGCAAAGGCAGAGGCAGAGAGGCAGTGACATAGACAGAGAGAGACAGAGTAAAAGAGGCAGACAGACAGATACACACAGAGAAACAGAGGAGTGGGGATAGAGACAGGGAAGGAGTGGGGAGGGAGAGGGAGACAGAGACAGAGACAGAGAGGGGAGGGGAAGGAGAGAAACACAGAGAGAGAGAGACAGACAGAGAGAGAAACAGAGACAGAGACAGAGAGAGACAGAGTGAAAGAAGCAGACAGACACAGAGAGAGTCACAGAGAGAGATAGAGTCAGAGACAGAGACACACGGAGAGACCAGAGGAGTGGGATATAGACAGGGAAGGAGGAGGGGAGGGAGGGGGGGGAAGGGAGGGGAGTAAGAGAGGGAGGGAGAGAGACACAGAAAGACACAGAGAGAGAGAGAGAGAGAGAGAGAGAGAGAGAGAGAGAGAGAGAGACAGAGACAGAGACAGAGACAGAGACAGAGAGAGAGAGGGAGGGAGAGAGAGAGAGAGAAAGAGAGAGACAGACAGACAGACAGACAGAGAGGAAGGGAGGGAGGGAGAGAGACACAGAAAGACACAGAGAGAGAGACAGAGACAGAGACAGAGACAGAGACAGAGACAGAGAGAGGGAGAGACAGAGACAGAGAGAGAGGGAGAGAGAGACAGACAGACAGACAGAGAGAGAGGAAGGGAGGGAGGGAGAGAGAGAGAGAGAGGGAGAGGGAGAGGGAGAAGGAGAGGAGGAAGAGAGACAGAGACAGAGAGAGGGGGGAGGCCTGGGCATCACAACTCATTCTGTCCTATCTCCAGATCTCCAAGGCTCAGGGTCACCAAGGATGGAAATCTTTTATTAAGCATTTGATCCTCCATCGCTGGCTGGGACCGGGCAGGATAAATAAATGCTGGCGGCCAGAACTCAGCAGCCTGAGTCCTTCCTTCCCCACTACCCCCACTCCCCCCACTGCCCCTGTCCAAGATCCACAGACCATCCGGGTTTGCCCGGGCAAAAGAATTTTAATAAAAACAAGTAATTCGGAAGGGCTGCTGGCGGCTCCTGGGCCGCTGGGGCTGGGGTTGGGGCTGGGCGGGGGGAGGAAGGGATGGAGTCCAGAGTACTAAGTGTTGTTGACTCAGGGCACCAGGCCCCCATTTGGGAGCTGAAAGGGTCCATCTGAAGGATGGAGAGGTCTTCCAAGAGCAATAGATCAGGCTTGGGAGACTTTCCCCCTCTCCCTCTGATTCGGTGCCTCGGAGCTGGGCTGGCAGGAAGCTGCAGGTGCAGTCAGAGTTGCTTCTACATGTCCCACCTCAGGGCCACATGCTGGTTGGCACTGAAGGGATGGGCAGCACCTGGGGTAGCTCAAGGTCTGAGGAAGGAGACCCAGGTGGAGCTCCCAGGGAGCTTCTGGGGAGACCCAGCCCTGCCCTCAGGGAGCCCCTGAGCTGGTGAGGAGGCGCTGGCCCTGCCCTTGGAGAGCCACGACCACTCTTCTCAGGGAGCCTTCTAAGTGTAAGAGGGAGACACAGGCCCTGCCCGCAGGCCCTGGCCTGGCACTTCTGACACTAAAAGGCTGATATGAGTCAACAGTGCAACGTGGCATCCAAAAGCACTCCTGCGAACCTCGGCCTCGTTCCCAGAGGCATAACATCCTGAATGGGGGTCAGCAGACCCCAACCTCTGCCATGCTGGGGGCCCACTGTGGGAAGCTCACTTCTACACTGGAGAGTGGACAGAAGAGAGCACCGAGGATGATGAAGAGACTCCACAGTGGGCCATGTTGGGGGACATCTTGGATCCTTCTCCCACCACCTCCCATTTCCTTGTGTATTCTCCTCTGTATAAATTGTCTTTCCTGATGGAAGGTAAGCTCCTCGAGGGCAGAGACTATTCCATCTGTGAATCCCCTGCAGCTACCCCAATGCCTGGCCTAGAGGACTTAAATGTCATCAATGGATTGATCCACGTTGAGTTGTCCGGTGGGCTGGAAGAGAATTCTCTTTCAAGTGTGCCTTTTACCAAGCAGCTTCTGAGGTCCCCTCCAGCTTGGAAACTCTGTGAGGTGACCAGCCTTATTCCCACCCCCCTAGACAACCCCTTCCACAATGGGCAGCTCTCTCTTTGTAAGGGCTTAGACTAAAATGGAAATGAAATCAAGCTTCCTGTAATCTCCACCCTCTGGAGCCAAGCAGACCACATCTAATACCTCTGCCATGGGACAGCAGACCCGTGCTCTTCCCATCCTGCAAACTGATGCAATGAAATAGCCATTGTCTTTGGGAAACACTCCTCCAACTCAGGCTTACATGGAAGGAAGTGAAAGAGAGGAAACATCTAGAATATCTAGAGATACCTAGAAAGTCTCCCTTGAGAAACAACTAACAACTGTGGATTGGGTCCAAAATTGTCCTTCCCTTCCTTGCTTCTTATGAAAAATGAAATAGTCACCAAGCTCCATTTTTATCATCTGTAACCTAATCAGTAATTCAGCCAACAATCATTTATTAAGCCCCTACTATATGCCAGCCCCTGTGCTAAGTAAAGAGCAGCAACAACAACAAAAGGCAAAATCGTCCCTGCACCCCAAGGGCTCTCGTTCTGGTTGGCTCTACTACTGGCCCTACATCACCATGAGGAGCTTAGACTCTGACCCTGGGTCTTATCCCACCTCGGTGATAGGGGAGCTTGCCCTTGGCCTTGCCAGAGCCCAGGCTTCCTCTTCCTGTTGTCTTTTTTCGCTTTTAATCTCAAAATTTAAAATTTGTAAAAAAAAAAAAGTCGGCTTCTATCTTAGTAGCAATTCTTCTTTACTTAATTAAGTTTTCCAGGTACGTGTAGAAACAGTTGTTTTCTGACATCCTCCAATGGTCCAGCAGCCCTCCCCCCGCCTTAGAATAGGAGTATTCTCTTCTCTAGGGAAATCCTTAATTCCTTCAACAACTTCTCTTAGAGGTGGACTCGAGGCCCTTCACTGTCCCCGTAGCCAGTCCTAGTTTTGTCCTTCCTGGTGCCCAGAAGGGAACCTCTGAACTTGACTTCCATTGGACATTTGCAGAGCCTGGCCGATTGACACCAGCTGGTCCCAATGAGCAGGTCACAGTAGCCTGCTTCCAGGATCCCTCTACATCCCAGCTCATGAGTTGATGAATCATTGGCTCTTGGGGAGGGCCATCCAGAGGTCACTTTTCAATTGAATGACTCCACAGGCGTCATGTCTTCATGGAAAGGGCAGTTCGTCTGGAGAGCCAAGGGTTAAGTCGAAGTAGGAGAAAATCCCGCGTCCAGTACCTCTTTGCTCAACTTTGGAATTGAGAAATCAGAGAATTTTCAAGTTGGAAAGTCGCTCAGAGGCCATCTGAGCTCAACCCCTAGACAAAAATGAAGTTCATGTTAGGATCTTGGCATCGTCAGGCCTGGAGGGGACATTATTGGTTGTCTAGTCCAATGGCCCTCATCTCAAAGAGGAAATGAAGGCCCACAGAGTTGAAGGAAGGTCCTACAGGTAATAAGATGCAGAGCAGAGATTCACCCCCATGGACTCCAACTCCCAATCCAGTTCTCTTCCCGTTGGGACACATACTTTTAAAACTTCTCCTTGAATACCTCCACTAATGAGGAACTCGCAACCTCAGAGGCTGCTCATTTGACTTGTCTACAGTTCTATTAGGAAACTTTTCCCTACATTAAGCGAAGATCTGCCCATCTATAATTGCCATCTATTGTTTCTTGCTTTTCCCTCTGGGGCCAAGAAGAAGTCTTTTCTTTCTTCCACCTAACACAAACCAGCAGCTGTTCTTTGTTTAATGGGGAACACACAGACTGGATGAGACTTCCTGGGGCTCAACCCAGCTGTCCAAGATCCATTTACACTCTATGGATCTGAATGGAGCTGGTTAATTCCATGTGCTCTCTGCCATATTTGAGCAGATAAATGAAGCATTTGGGAAGCCCTCACCCTGTGCCAGGCCCTGGACTAAGGGCTAATGAGAGCGTCTCTCCTCCAAGACATTTCCATTCTAAAGGGGGAAGTCAATCCACCAAGAGGAGCTAGAGAGTTGGGGAGGGGGAGGTGTTAGGGGAGGAGGGCACTGCAATCGGTCAGGTGAAGGCTCCCATATCAAGGGGGTGGGACAAGGATCCTGGCCAGGATCTAAGCTTCCAATGGAAATGGAAGCACAGTTGGGCCAAGAAAAATAGGAGCTCCTTGAAGGAAGGGGATTATTGCCTCTGAAAATTTACTTAGCACAGTGGCTGGCAGATAGTAGGGGCTTAATAAATGCTTGTTGTCTGAATTACCCATGAGGCTCAGGATGATAAAAAATAAAAAGGAAATTGCTGATGATTTCATTTTTCACAAGACAAAAGAAGCAAGGAAAGGATCATCTATTTTGGACCTAATCCATGGTTTCTAACTCAGTGGACCATCTGAGACAACTGGCTCTCCAGGAAGACTTTGTAGAGACACTCCTAGCCAGTATTTCCTCCTCTTTGGGACTCTCCTTCAATGGAGTCACTTCCCTTGACGCAATCCTGAGATACGGGAGCGATTCCCAAAGACGCTTAGTTGTTTCATTGCATCAGTATCTACCCTCTACCCCACCCCAAAACCCTCCCCCGAGCCAATCCCTTCCCTGGGAGGTAGGTGACTGTCCCCCAATCCCTCCATGCTCCTCAGCCCCCCTGAATTGCTACAGAGTTCATCCAGCGTGCCTGAGATTTGGCTCTGAAAGTCACACATCGGGTGGGAACTGACTGTGGCTAATTGATTTCAACCCGCTCAAGACTGGAGAACATGTGTCAGTCTGTGAAGCATCACTTCCACCCCCACCACATGGTGGATTGCTCAAGCTAACCTTCTCCCTGCTGCTCCCTCCTTTTCCAATAACTTCTCTCTTGACCTTCCCACTGGGGCCTCCAGACAGATCCCAGGATGGGGCAGACCTTACTGGAGGAAATCGGGATGCAGGCAGAGGCATGAGCCTATTCAGGGACGGGGCACAGGGTTCAGTCCTTTCCCTTTTGGAGAGACTAGGTCCACCCACACTCCCTTGTAGCAGTGGGCAACCTTCATGGAAGACAGGCTTTCTGTCAGAAATATCCTAAGGAACCCATCTAGGTTTGGAAGGAACCTCTAAGACCATTTAGCCCAATACACTCATTTTTGCAGGTAAGGAGACTGATCAGGCCCCAAGGCAGGGGTAGAGTCAGCATCAAAAATTGATTTTGAACCCAGATCCTTTGCTGGTGTTTTACTTTATCATAAGATTTAACTTGGAAGGGAATCTGAAGCTCAACCCCTCTTCTGTTGCAGATGGGGAAACTGAGGCCCCAGAGAAGGAATTGTCTTATCTAAAGCTGTGTTTGTCAGAAGTAGCTCAGCCAGGATTTAGACTCAGACTTCTTTTAAATATGTTTTTGAATTAAGTTTACTTACGTACTTAATTAATTTAGAATATTTTTCCATGGTTACATGATTCATGTTCTTTTCCTCCTCTCTCCCATAACCGATATGCAATTCCACTGGGTTTTACATGTGTAATTGATGAAGACCTATTTCCATATTACTAATATTTGCACTGGGGTGATCATTTAGAGTCTACAGCCCCAGTCATATTCCCATCAAATCATGTGATCAATCATGTTTTACTTCTGTGTTTCTGCTCCCACAGCTCTTTCTCATAAGTCCCTCAGAATTGTCTTGAATCACTGCATTGCTCCTAGTAGCAAAGTCAGTTACATTTGATTGTGCCACAGTGTATCCCTCTCTGTGTACAATGTTCTCCTGGTTCTGCTCCTTTCACTCTGCATCAATTCCTAGAGGTCATCCCAGTTCACGTGGAATCCCTCCAGTTCATTATTCCTTTGAGCACAATAGTATTCCTTCAACAACAGATACTACAATATGTTCAGCCATTCCCCAATAGGAGGGCAGCCCCTCTAAATATGTTTTTGTTGATGCCTTTTATTTGTTTTTTTTTCACATCAGCATAGTTTCCATCAGCCTCTCTCCCTCTGTCCCTCCCAGAAAACAATTCCATAGGATAGGGTATTTTTTAAAAAGATTCAAAAGAGAAAAAAATCAGCATTCACCAATCAATACATTGAACAATTCCAAGAATATGTGCAACATCTTTGAACTCCAAATTCTAGGATTTTTAGCCTGTTAAAGTGAGAGTTGGAGGCAGCTGGGTGGCTGGGTAAATTGAGAGCCAGACAGAGGTCCTAGGTTTAAATCTGGCCTCAAACACTTCCTAGATGTATGACCCTGGGCAAGTCACTTGATCCCCTTAGCCTAACCCTTACCACTCTTCTGCCTTAGAACCAATGCACAGCATTGACTCTAAGACAGATGGTAAGGGTTTAGGAAAAAAACCCCAACAACATGAGAGGTATGTGTTGGGTTGGAGAAGCACAGAATGCTAGAGTGAGAGCTGAAAGACCTTAAAGGTCATTGAGTCCAATGAAATAAGAAAAGGGAACCAAGAGAGGTTATGTAACTGGTTCAAGTTCACACACTTGTCTGGGGCAATATTTGAACCAAGGTCTTCTAGGACTAGTCCAATATCTCCTTTACCAAACTGCCTTTCTACTAGGTTAGAGGAAAGGGACAGCCCTTCCCAGCTTCTCTCATCAGAAATGACCCAAGAGTTGGCTCCATTTATAAGGTTAATCTTTACACCAAGGAGAATGAAAACATTGATTTAATTTAAAACAAGAAGGATTCAAGTTAGACATCAAGTTGAGTGTGTGTCTCCTTGGAAGGGAGATTCCGAGGTTCCCAGGCTTTGTTTGATTCCCTGGACATTGTGTGGTTACCAATCAAGAATATGGGCTGACCATGGTTTATCCCTCATTCTTGCCACATGCCTGGCCCAGCTCCATTTGCAGTCCATCATCACTGTTGCTTCCCTTTCCTCCGGCTCTCCAGAGTAATCCTTTCTTGGTTACTCATACCCTCCAGAAGCCCCTGCCCATTGTCCTCTCGGTGGCCTGTAACTTTCATTCCTCAGAAACTCTCTGTGGCATTCCCTGGCTCATAGCCTCCTCCAGCATGGAACGTTCAAAGGTCTCTTGGGGCCAGCAGCCATACTTGCTAACTCTGAGGCAGGACACACAGAGTGACAGAGGCTATATCTTTTGTAAAGCCTTGTTAAAACCCTCTTTTCCCTCTACCAAAATGGAGATCATCCTCCCCAAAGCCAGGAATTATGGGAGATCCCTGGGAAGTCCTGTCCCTGCCTTCATGGAGATTGTCAGCCAGTCAATCAACAAGCATTAGTTATGTGCCTACTACATCCCTGGCCCTGGGCTAAGCACTGTGGGGTACAGAGAGAGGCAGAAATAGACCCTACCCTCCAGGAAGCCACAGTCTAATGGAGGGAGATGACATGTAAACAAGCAGTATATTTAAGGTATATATGAATACACACATACATACACACATATATGAGGGGCAGCTAGATAGAATACCAGTTCTGAGGTCAGAAAGATTCATTTTCCTGAGCTCAAATCTGGCCTGAGACATTTCCTAGCTGTGGGACCCTGGACAAGTCATTTCATGCTGTTTGCCTCAGTTTCCTCATCTGTAAAATGAGCTGGAGAAGGAGATGACAAACTGCTCCAGTGTCTTTGTCAAGAAAACCCTAACTGGGGTCACAAAGAGTCAGACATGAAGGAAAATGACTGACAACCACAACAAAACACACACATTTTCAACATATACAAAGTAGATGGAAGGTAACTTCTGAGGGAGAAGGCTCTAGCCACCGAGAAGACTAGAATCACACAGGTGAGCTGGAGATCAAGGATGGAGAAGAAGCCAGTGGATGGAATAATGGAAACACCACTGGATTTGATGTCAAAGGATCTGGGTTTAAACCCCAATTCGGTCCCTCTCTGAGCTACTGATCAGTTGCCTTAGGTATAAATGAGGAAGTTGGAAATGGTGGTCTCTGGGCTCTCTTCCTGCTCCAGAAAGTGAATCCATAGTTGAATACCCATAGGCCTTCACTTCTTTCTACACTTAGCATTGGGACTACAGACCTAGCCAATCAGTTCCTTGGGGTATAGACCCATAAGTGTACCATTTTATGTAGACAGGGGTGGAGAGACCAAAGGGGTACCCACTGTGGGAAACTAGAATCCTCTATCCAGTCGTGGAGGAAACTTGGTCAACTCTGGGGATTCAAAAGGTGTGAGGGGAGGAAATGGGAACCAACCTGGGGAAAGGGTGCTGAATGCCCCAACAAAGTTTGCAGGAGAATCCCCTCTCATAGATGGTGGGCACTGAGGGTCCTCCTGTCCAGCTCCCACCCTCTTCCTGGCTCCAGGCAGCCCAGCGGATGCATCAATTTAAAACTAGGGCCCTGAGCAGACATTTTGGCAAAATCTCTGGGGCTGTTCTGAGGCCAGACTGAAATATTGAGGCCTCTGTTGGCTGGAAGGCAGCAGAGGTTTGTATGGCTCCTGAAGGTTTACAAAGTGTTCAATGTACATTTCCTCCTTTGATCCCGTGAGGGATCCTGGGAGATTGACCCTGCAGGGACTGAGGACAAGCTGAGACTCAGAGAGGCCGAATGATGGTCCCAGGACCCTAGAGCCAAGAGGTGTCAGAGGTGGGATTCAAACCCAGCCCTCTACTGACTCTAGATCTAGCCCTCTTCTGCCACACTGAAAAGAAGATAGAAAGGCAGGAGAAGAGAAGAGAGGGTGTAGGCTATGGGGAGAAGGGGGGACGTGGGACAGGAAAAAGAGAGAAAGAGTGAGGAGATCCCAGAGAAAGGGAGAAAGGAGGCAGTGGGAGGAGGACAGCTCTCTGTCCCTTGGCTGGCCTGCCCTCCCCATGGAAGCTGAGGAATACAAGCCCTGGTGTTTGAAATATTTGGGCAGACTCCACTGGGCTGCACAACCCATCTGGAAAAAACTTCAGTGGAGGAGGGGACCCCTGGGCCCTGTGCCCCTCCCCCCCGCCACGAGGCAGCCACCGACCAGGATCAGTTATTTTCTGGGCTGCTGTCCAGCCCTGTGCCTGTCCTCGGAAATAGATGATTAGGAGGGGGCAGCGTCTGTTCCAGGCACACATCACTGAGTCTTCTAGGTCAGAGAGAATGGAAGAGGAAAGGAAGCAGGGCCCCTACTCCATCTGCTCCAGCCTTTTCCCCCAATCTGGGGTACATATCTTCACCTTTGGGGACCCCTGGGTCTGACAGGGACAGATAGGGGGCCACAGGGTGGAAGGAGCCCAGGCCTTGGGGGTCAGACAATCTAAATTCTGTTCCTCGTTTAGAGAAGTGCACTCACTGGATGATTTGGGGCACATGATCTCCCACTCTGAGCCCCAGATTTCTCCATCTGCAAACTGAAGGGAGAGATGATCTCTGTTCCCCTAAAGCTCCACACAGTTGCCTGGTCTCAGGGAGTTCTTACTCTGGTGGTGTTTAACTTCTTTATCAGTGAGGTGTGTGAAAGCATGCACAGAATGCCTATTAGGTTGGCAGAGAGAGGGAGGGGGAAGTAACTATGTTGGAGGACAGGATCAAAAGATCTCAGTGGACTCAAATATAGGGCTGAATGCAGCAAGATAAAATGTAACAACATCTAACATTTATATAACACCCACTGTGTACCAGGCACTGTGCCAAGTGCCCTTTATAAATCCTGTCTGCTCATAACAACAATCTTGTGGAGTAGGCTATGGTTATGTCCATTTGACAGATGAAAAAACTGAGTTTAAGTGACTTGCCTGGTGTTATAGGTCTGGGAATTATCTAAGGCTGGATGTGAACTCGCTGAGTGCTCTGTCTCTTATGGCATGTAGTCCCCCCATGTAATCAGGATAAATGTAAATATTACTATTTGGTTCAAAAAACCAACTTCCTGAATTAGGAATATTCAATCTGAAGAAAAGAAGACATGATTGAAAAGTGGAGGATGTATATGAAGAAAATATGATAGTTGTCTTTAATTATTTGACACGGAGCAGGGGAATTAGACTTGCTTTCCTTGGTCAAAAAGGAAAGAATAGGACTAATGGGTGGAAATCACCAACCTCCATTTCAGCTCTTGAGGGAAACTTCCTATCAAATTAGAGCTGTCCAGTCTTGGAATGAGCTGCCCTTGGAGATGATGTATTCCTCCCCCTTGGGGGGGGGGTCTTCAAGCAGAGGCTGAATGGTTGCTTGTTGGGTTTGTCCTATATATGCCAGACTTGGATCAGATGACTTCTGGGGTTCCTTCTGGCTCTGATATTTTATGATCAGGAAGACATTTTTGGTTCTAAAGGAATCTACTACTTAATGGAGGGGTGGAGGGGGATAGTCCTTACACTTAGGAAGCCCATGATCTGGTGAATAAATGAAAAATGATCTATTGATATGATCTGGGAGCTATGCTAAGTGCAGAGTATACATGTACAAAAGAGGTAGACTGTGTCCTCGAAGAGTCTATTTGGTGTGGAGGATAACATCTGCTGGAAAATGGTGGCCACAGATGGATGTGATGAAGGAGACATTGTCCCCCCCAAAGTGATTCTGACTGCTGAATGAATGTGAGTCCTATTAATTGGTGAGAAAGAGGGGGAGGAGTATGGTCCCTTGTAGGGTTCCATGGTCATAACTAGACATATTTGCTCCCAGATTGTATAGCATCTTCAGCGAAATGGAGAGGACCATACTAACCCTAGCCCATCACCGTGGAGCTTCTGCTCTTAACCAATCATTCTAAAGGCTAAACCCTTGCTTCTTCACTGCTAAATTTCTATTGGGTACTACCAGTACTCTCTAAGTTTGGCATCCTGGGCAAAGACTCTGGTCCCTTCAGTCTAGGTATGGGTCTCGGAAGCATAGAGAGTGGAATGAAGATATGGACGTTGGGTTTGGGAGTTGTGATTGAGAAAGTTAGAGCCATTGGTTATCAGGAGCTAAAGGTCATAAGCTGTGAGTCTGAGAGAGGGAATTTGGTCTTTACTGGAAAGTCTTTGAAGCTCCAGATGAGGAGTTTGGATCAGACAATGGTACCCCACTGCCCTTGCCAATCCAAAAGGGAGTTTCCATCTCCCATTTGCCCCCCGCACCCGGCCCCAGCCTCAAGCCCCATGACTGGTGGGAAGGAAGTAGTGGAAACTCCCTTTTCGGGAAGACCAAGGGGTACTGGCGGGACAGAAAGAAATGTCGAGAAAAGCGCGAGAGGTCCCACAACTTCTCCCCCTCCCTCTGAATAGCTCCTCCAGCCTCGTCCCGTCTATGACCAGCTACCAAGGCACCGTAGAATGGGAAACATCAGCAGGTGATGAGTATTCCCATAGCCTCCACCCTATAATCTTCTTCCCCTCTTCCCCCAGACAGCATTCTCACATCCCGTTGGGGATGACTGAAGGCTTGGCCGAAAACTGGGTTGTGTAATCCGCTTGTCCAGATGTGGATGGGGCTCTGGTTTTCTGCATCCGCCTTTGGCATCATTTGAGGACTTTGCCCTGGTTTTCACCCTTGGCCCATCCTTTAATTGAATGTCTGTTCTTAGCCCAGTCATACCTTAGAGCTGGAGAATACCGCTAGACCGAAGGGGGAAGGTACAACAAGAGATGCTTTAAAAATACGACTTACTAAATCATCACATATATTCTTCATGCCAAGAAATTCTCTCTGTGATCTATAGGTATGTCTTTCATTAAAATTCAAGTTACATGAGTTTTACCAAAGATCCTGGTGGATGGCAACAATTTGAGGCCTTGCCTAGAATATATGAACACCTTGTCCCAGCCTTCAAATTGAGGAAGCTCCAGTGATGACGATCCTAAAAGTAGCTCCGTCCAGATGTGCTAAATTACTTGGGATAAGTCAGTTATTCTCTCTGGGACTCCATTTTCTCAAAAGAAATGGGTGTAAGTTCAACGTGTTTCAGCAGGTGTGGATAAGAGAAACTATTGAAAAGAATCAGAAAGAAGTAAATGCTTGCTAATCGGAAAAAAAGATAAAATCTTAAATAAAATCAGAGATGGGTAGAGGTAGGGGATTGGGAAAGGCCATTATGATGAGGCTATGAAGAGAACATTGGTTATATAGTCAGAAGCCTGGAGTCCATGCCTTGAATCTGCCATTTTGTGGCTGTGTGATGTCAGGCAAGTCACTGACGTTGGTGGAGCCTCAGTTTCCTCATCTGTAAAATGAGAATCATAATATGTGTGTTATCTCACTGGGCTCTAATAAGGAAAGTGCTTTGTAAATTCTCAAGCATTATGTCAATGTGAATTGAATCAGGAATGTTTAACTCAGAGAAGGAAAGGCTGAGGTATGATTGGAATCCCATCTCCAAATTAGCCAAGAGTCTCTATGAGGGAATGATTCTTGGGAATCATGGGAAAGGCTGAATAAGAAGAAATTTGACCATAGTTTCCTTATCAGTACAATGAGGTGGTTGGATTAGATGAGTTGTTTGACCTCTGCAGACCTCAGATTCTTTATTTCTAAAATTAAAGAATCTGACTTAATGAATCACTTGACCACTCCCGACTGTAGTTTATTCACAAGTAAAATGTAGGAGTTGGATTAGATGACAACTGAGATCCCTTCCAGTTCTCAATCTTTGGTGCCTTGATCTCTGACTCCTCGAACTTATATTTCTCAGATCCTGTGATTGTAGAACCCTGAAAAAACTAACAGAACCAATGAATTGTCCCTGGAGGCCTTGGGTACACTAGACATGACACTGGATTCTTATTGGATGCTAGCAGTAAGGGTAGACCAAGTTTTTCAAGCAGGACCTAATACAATGACCATTCTCTTGGTAGAGAGAGGGCTGCCCTTTAGGGATTCATAGTAGAACAAAGTCATGGTTCCCTTCAGCAGCCATCATTCCTCATCAAACCCCAACTGAGAAGGAATGATGAATGGCAGAATCTCTAGTCAGTGTTCTCATTGGGAAAAGGAAGGGGTTAGGCTCAATGGCCTTGAAGGCCTCCTTCATCTCTCTCTACAGTATACCTGAAAAAGTTGCCATTCTACAGTGCAACTGTCATACCAGGTCTTCGCTCAAAGCCTTCCAAAGGATAGGAATCCATTACTTTTTTGGATGGCCCATTCTACTTAAGAATAGATTCTAATGGTTGGGACATTTGGGACTCCTTTCTCTGACCCTAAATCTGATCCATCTTGACTTCCGCCAATTGCCCTTACTTCTGCTTTTGGAGGGTGAGAAGAACCCCTTCCAAGGTGCATTTCATTTAAATTGTGGATTTGTGTCGTTATTCAGTTGTTTCAGTCATGTCTGACTCTCTGTTTTTCCTTTTATGATTTTCTTGGCAAAGTTATTAGAGTGGTTTGCCATTTCCTTCTCCAGATCATTTTACAGATATAGAAACTGAGGCAAACAGGGTTAAGTGACTTGCTTAGAGTCACATAGCTAGTAAGTGTCTAAGGCCAGATTTGAGTCTTCCTGACTTTAGACCCAGCACTCTGTCCAATGTGCCATTTAGCTACCCAAAGCTGTGGGTATCATATTGGATAATAACATTAACACTTAGCATTATATAGTACTTTATGGTTTGCAAATCCATCTCTCTTATTTTACAAGTGAGGAAATTGAAGCCCAGAAAGGGGGAAAGACTTGCTCTGGATCACGTAACTTAGAAGGAGAAGGTAGGTCTCAAGGATCCAGACTCCGTGGACAGTCAGAATAATCATAAGAGAAAAGGCATCCTCTACCACAGCTCCTGACATAATGATGATGATTCAATAAGAGGCATTTGGCTGAAAGTGATGAGCTGTCTCACTCAAAATGATATCCTGGGGTGGCTACGTATTGAGGCCACCAATGAAAGTGATGTCATTCAGAACAACTGTAATTGTACGGAAAAGTCTCCTGTTCTGTTCTGGGCACCATATTTCAGGAGAGACATTGGCATGCTAAAGGGTGTCCAGAGGAGGATCACTGGGATCAGGTCTTGAGTCTATGGCCCCTGGAGATCATTGAAAGAATATTTAGCTTGGAGCCAAGAAGCCTCAAGGAGCATATCATAGATATCTTCCAGTATCTGAAGGGCTTTCAAATGGAGAAGGAACGAGATGAGCTCTCCTTGGTCCCAGAAACCAGAACAAGGAGCGATGTGTGGAATTTGCAAGAAGGCAAGTTCTGGCAAACTTTCCAGCGATTAGAGCTGTCCACAGGTGGAGGGGGCTGCCTTAAGGGCTTGGAGGTTCCATCTCATTTGGTATTTACAAACAGAGGGCTGATAGTTCCTTCTCAGGTATGATGCAGAGGGGATTCCTTTCCAGTGTGGGTTGGTCTACACGGTCACTGACATGTATTTCAGCTCTAAAATTCTGTGAATCTCAGGACTCCTCTTTGGAAATCACAAGCGCCTGGGGCATCTTTTTTTAAAATGCCGTTCAGTGTTGGTGAACCTTCTTTTCTTAGAATTTAAAGCTGGAGGGACCGTGGGGATGATATATTCTGCTATTTTTTAAACTCAGGTTCCAAGAAGGCCAAGGTCACATAATAGTAGCCCCTCTCCTCTGTTTGACCTCACATAATTAGGCTCCAATACACCTTTCCAGGCTTTTCCCACATCGATCCTTGCCACCCATTCTGCGTTTCAGCCATACTGGCCTGCTTACTTGTTCTCTGTAGGGGAGTCCCCTTTGGATGCCCAATGTCTATCACGGTGCCTGGTATACAAGATGGGAGAGAGACTCCTGAATGAGGAAACTCCATGTATCAAGATAAATCTACACCTCTTAGCTAACTAGCTATATGACCCTGAGCTTAATCCCTCTCTCCCTCACTTTCCTCATCTATAAAATGGGGATTATAATAGCTCCTTCCCAGGTTTGTTGTGAGGAAGGAGAAAATGAAATCATATATGTAAAGCACATAGCAAACCTTAAAGCACTATATAAACTATATAAAGCACTATATTCAATGTAATTATTGTTATTGTTGTTATTATTTCCTTCTCTGATACTTAAATTCTTAGAGAGTTGCATAGAGCACTGAGTGGTTATCATTTGCCCAGAGTTACAAATCAGTATATATTAAAGATGGGATTTGAACCCAGGTCTTCCTGGCTTTGAGGCCTGTCATTTATTGTTGTTTTTTAACCACTGCACAAATAGGACATTAGGCACTAAATAAATGCTTCATGAGTGAATGGATGGAGGGAAAGGAAGATGGATGACTGGATGGCTGGATGGATGTCAGAGAAAATAATCTTGGGGAATGAAAGGACAGGATTCCAGGCTTTTTGCCAGTGTGCTTCCTCCTCCTCATCTTCTCTTTCCTCCTGCCCTATCCTTCTCCTGACCCTTTCTTGTGTCATCCAAGTCCACCCAGAGAATCCCAAGCCATCTTTAGCTTCTACCTTTGCTTTGTGAGTGTGAGAGTTCTACAACATGGTCTAGGCACCTGCCCCAGTCCCCTGTAAAAGATCTCCTGGTCCTTCCTCCACAATACCTTAAATAGCAGGAATATTAGGGAGATATCAGTGAAAACAGTGCAAAAGATAAGGACAGAAATATATGCCATGAGAATGGAAGCCTTGAATTTTTATTCAGAAGACTTGGGTTTAAATCCATTTCTTCCTGGCTAGAAGACCTTAGGAAAGTCCTTTCCCCTCTCAGGTCTCAGTTTGAGTTCTTCATCTGTAAAATGGGTATATCAGCCCTTACCTCCCATGGTTATTGTGAAGATGAAATGGGACCATCTGTAAAAGACTTTGCACACTTTCTACTGCCTATAAATGTCATCAGTTATATAGCTGGTGCTGCTCATTTTCTCCTTATCTTAAAGAATGAGGAAGCTGGACAGATGACTTTTGAGGATCCTCCCGGCTCTATAAATCCTGGGAACCTATGAGCACATGAAATTCCATTCAGGCAAAACTCTTCTTCCCTTGATTCCTGTCCATCCACAATGGGGTATTTGAGGAGGGAACAGGGAAAATTTCCAAGAGGCACAAAGCTATTTAAGCCACAAGGAGACAGAGCTAAAAATATGAGCCTGGGGGTAGGGGAAGTTTGCCCAAATAGCTCAAGAGCCAAGGAACACAGAATAGGCCTGGAGGTGATGGTGCAGATGGGGGGGGGGGGGAGAAGGAGTAAGGGGGGCACATGGGAGCTGGGCTGGCCAGGGGTTGATTTTCCCCAATGGAAATCAAATGTTTTTGCCCAGCTGGAGTCTTTCCTGCTTCAGGTTAATCTGGAGGATGGTCCAGGAGGGAGGAAGATGGGTCTAAGCCAGGAACGGAGCCTGCCTGGGTCTTGGGTGTCCCCAGACCCATCAACATTCTTAAAATTGGTGTTTTCTTACTTCTGCCAGGCCTTTGTGGTGGGTAAATCAGATAGGATGTCACCCTTTGCCCCCCAGCAGGCCCTTGCAAGTCAACTCTAGATTCCTATTCACTTCTTTTCCTATCTCATCAAAGCAGTTCCTTTCAATCATCTCAAGAAGCAAAGCAGCTTGGACTAGATTGTTTCAAAGGTTCCCTGAAGCTATGCCCATATTCCAAAGGGGTGTGGAGGTCAGAGAGGAATAGACCAAGCAGATGTAGAGATGACTGTGGAAGGGAGGAGGCCAGTTAGGTTGGAGTAGTGTCTAGACAGCAGTTTAGACCTGAGGATTTCGTGGATCCCAAGCTCAATATGGGGCTTAACCTGATTGCCATGGAAAAGATTAAAAGCCTGAAGTATCTTCCCTCTTTGAATGCCCCTCATTAGGAGACTTCTTCACTCCACATCTACCTTAGTTTCCATTTCCATTGATTCTCCAGGCCCTACCTCCTACTACCTCAGTAGCTCCTTTCATTGGTACTTGCCCTGTCAATGGCTGGCAAAATCTCATCTTCTGCTTTCCTTCTGTGATCATTCCATTGCCATTTTTATTTTTTATTTATCTTTTTTTTTTAAAAAAACCCATACCTTCCATCTTAGAATCAGTACTGGGTATTGGTTCTAAGGCAGAAGAGTGGTAAGGGCTTGGCAATGGGGGTTAAGTGACTTGCCCAGGGTCACACACCTGGGAAGTGTCTGAAGTCAAATTTGAACCCAGGACCTTCCATCTCTGGGTCTGACTCTCAATCCACTGAGCCACCCAACTGCCCCTGGGTACCATCTTTAAAGAGGAAAATGATTCTCCCCTGCTGCCTCTCTTCCCACACACATTTCTTCTACTCAGCATTCTTTATGAGTCATTAAAAATCATCTTCCTCTCATGAGCTATCAATTATCCACAAGCATTTATTAAACACCTACTGTGTGCTAGGCATTAAAGATGCAAAAATGAAGAAGCCGACATCTTCAATGGGCTTACATGAGTCTTTGCTTTTGACTCTTCCTGAGCATGTATAAGACATAGATGGCTGAATGATTTGGTGATAATTCTTCCCAATTTTATGTTAATAGCCATAGAACCCTGAGGCATTCATTCTTAATGGTCCTTTGGATGTGGCCATCTGAGCATCACTTCCTCCCTTCTCTGAATCAGAGCTCACTCTGTGCTGAGATATTATGTGACCCTGGGACTTGACAGAGACTCCACAAACTCAAAACCTGTCAATCAGCAGCTTCAGAGCAGCCTCCCCTCCATGATCCCACCATTCCTTTCATCAGTCTTCCCTCACATTCCTCTAAAGGCTTTGCAAAGACAGAGAGGTCATCCACGTCCACCATGCTTCCCTAGAGTTCAGTCTCCAACTGCCTCCTCATAAACCATTGAAAAGCAGCCACAGACCCCAAGATGCCTCAAGGCACCCATTTGAGCTGGTGACAGACAGCCTATTGGACAGAAGAAAGCTGTCTCCTCTTTGTTGTCCTCTGTCATTGGAATGTGGGAGCCTCCACTTTGGAAATCCAGCACCAAAAGCTGAATACCTGACAAGCAACCCAGGGCATTGTGGGCTCATGGCACAGTGCACTGGTTCACTTTGGCCTTCTTGCTCAGAGCCTGGTCATCCACACATAGCTGGATCTTTCCAATCTTCTTCTGTACCTTGATTTAAGGCAATGATGCCTACAGAAAGCTGGAACCTGGAAGGATACTGTGGCCTGATTCCCAAGATCCTCCATTAAAAATGGGGCCTGTCTCAAAAACATCAAGAATCCGAGCCTCACCTTGGTCGGATCCCGCACTGAGCTCCTTCCTCAGTCACATTTTTCAGGCACCAGGGAGTTGCCCGAATCAAATTTCTCTAAGTCTACTCCTGAGATGGAGAGATCGGTGCTAGGAGGACTGGCTGGACACCCACTGCCTCTGTCTGCAGGCCTCAGTGCCTGCATGGAGGGTCAAAATGTCTGAGGCCTCAATGGCAGCTCACTCACTGCTGGAAAGAAATTGCTAATATCTTCAAGAAGCCGACACTGACTGGTCCTAGTCATGGCTGACACACTGAAACATACTCCAGCGGGGCAAAACCCCCAAGTTCCTTAGAGAACTGCAGGGTCACCCTAAAACAGCCAGGGAATTCCTTGTCACTCAACCCAGAATCCTCTTCTGGACTGTGAAGGGATTTTCTGTAAGTGATTTTCATTTTATGGTGGTCTCTCTCTCTCTCTCTCTCTCTGTCTCTCTCTCTCTCTCTCTCTCTCTCTCTGTCTGTCTGTCTCTCTCTCTCTCTCTCTCTCTCTCTCTCTCTCTCCCTCCCTCCTTCACCCTGTCTCTCTCTCTCCCTCCCCCTGTCTCTCTCTTTCTCTCCCTCCCCGTCTCTCTGTCTCTCTGTCTCTCTCTGTCTCTCTGTCTCTGTCTCTGTCTCTGTCTCTGTCTCTCTGTCTCTGTCTCTGTCTCTGTCTCTCTCTCTCTCTGTCTCTGTCTCTCTCTGTCTCTCTCTCTCTCTCTCTCTCTCTCTCTCTCTCTCTCTCTCTCTCTCTCTCTCTCTCTCCTTCTTTCTCTGTCTCTGCCTCTGTCTCTCTCCCTCTCTGTCTCTGTGTGTGTAGGGGGACAGGGGAGAGCATCCCTCCCAAGAATGTGAGGAGAGACTGATCAAAGTGTTAGACTGGCTAAAGGAAGCTGCTCTGAGGCTGCTGATTGACAAGGCTCAGTTTCGCTGAGCCTCGTGTAATCCTAGCAGGGAGCGAGCAGTGACCCAGAGACAGAAGAAAGGACCCTCAGCCAGGCACAGCCCGAGAACTGGCAAGAATGAAAGCCTTTGCTTTCTGGGCCTCAATGGCTATTGTCCCAAATTGGGGGCATTAGCGAGGTAGGGCTAACAATAACCAGCTAAGGAAAGCAATGAAAGAAGAGCATCCCGGAAACACTTTAGAAACCTGATGAAGAGGATCCCGAAGGGAACGAAGGAGATCACAGCAATCTTGTGATGACTGAGTTAAATTTAATTTAGTTCATTTAAATTGTTATTTAATAGTTCATTTAAATAAATTAAAAGTTAACTTAAATTGAGTTCTATTTAATAACCAGCTTTTGCATATTATTATTCATTATGATTATTAACATAGCCTCAATATGGTATTTACAAATAAAAGTATAATTATACATATTGATTAAGTTGTGTAATATATACCAGATTTATAATTAGGCTATTGTTGTTGCTCAGTCTTTTCAGTCATGTCTGGCTCTCTGTGACTCCATTTGGGGCTTCCTTGGCAAAGTACCAGAATGGTTCGTCATTTCCTCCTCCAGTTCATTTGACAGGTGAGGAAACAAAGGCAAACAGGGTTAAGTGACTTGTCCAGAGTCACACAGCCATTAAAGAGCTGAGGCCAGATTTGAATTCATAAAGATGAGTCTTCCTGACTTCAGACTAGCCATTCTACCCATTGTGCCATCTAGCTACCCTCTAATTATATTGCCCCATTATTAATTAGTGTGATACATACATACATACACACAATCTGTGAAATTGGTGCTATTAATATTGCCATTTTCTAGATAAGGATACGGAGGCTCCATGAAAACCAAGCTGTACACAATGGAGAGTCAGTCCTCTTTTTCTGTACTTCTGTCCCACTTCCTGCAGGGGTGGCATCTTGATATTATTTTTCGTGTGTGTTGATATTGGCCAAGGACACAATAATAAGGACAGTTTTAAAAGAGAAAGAAAAAATGAAGAGAAAAGAAAAGAAAGTTGTCTTTCCTGGAAGGAAGGACTCGAGCCCAAAGATCAGCTGGAATCTCTGCCTAGTTCCAAAGTGCATCATCCATTCTTGGGCTTCCCCATCACTTCTGGACATAGTTCTGTGGGTGCAGATGCCATGTGCCTGTAAGCCACCAATGAGGAGTTTGGGCTCATTGAAGCTGGTATCCTGGGAAGCCTCTATTTCCAGTCCTGCTCCCTGGAGTTTGGCTGCTCACAAAATAGCATGAGTTCCATTCTGGGGCTCAGCGATCTTGTAACAGAATCTACTTTGACCTTCTTGGTTGAGTCTTGCCAGGATTTTTTTTTTAACTCTTACCTTCCATCTTAGAATAGATACTAAATATCAGTTCTAAGGCAAAAGAGCAGTAAGGAACAGGCAGTTGGGATTAAGTGACTTGTCCAGGGTCACACCGCTGGAAAGTATCTGAGATTAGATTTGAATCCAAGACCTGACTCTCAATCCACTGAGCCACCTGGTTGTCACGCCCACTATGTTTCTGTTGCTGCCACATACTGGCCATTAGGTCACCCTCCCTTATTCTCCAGAAGATTAGTACCTGATTCCCAGTTTTCTTCTGCATCGCCAATCTCTGCTATCCATCTTGGGGATGTCAGAGCTGCCATTCCCTCGAATGCCCTATCATTAATCTTCTCATCCCTCAGTTTTCCTTGTCCAAATTCAGTGTTCCATCTCCTGTCTATGCTGTTGCACACAATGTTTCCTGCCCCTTTCTTGCCAAAGAAAGTGGAGTGATTTGTCATTTTCTTTTCAATTTCATTGTACAGATGAGGAAACTGAGGCAAACAGGGGTAAGTGATTCACCCAGGGTCACACAGCTGGTAAATGTCTGTGGTCAAATTTGAACTTGGGAAGATGAGCTTTTCTGACTCCAGGCTC
>NC_077227.1:736647470-736684970 GCF_027887165.1 Monodelphis domestica | reverse complement strand
TTTGACTCAGAACCCTGCTACTTACTATTTGGATGATCTTGGCTTAGACTGTTCCTCTCTCTGGACCTCAGTTACCACAACTGTATAATGGGGCAATAGAGGTAAGGTCAGGACCAGACCTGTGATTTCATTGGCACAGGGAATTCCCAGGGGAGATAACTCCTTTTACCAATGAAGATTTATACCTGCCCTGAAATTTAGTTTTGGAGGCTTTCCTGGAAAACACAAGAAGTTCTGTGACTTGCTTAGGGTCACACAGGTAGGCCATATGGAATGTTAGACTAGATTATCTTTCCAAGTGGCTTCCAAGTCTCAATCCTCAATGATCTGTGATGGATATCTGCTCCCACAGGGCGTGCTCTGAAGAACTTTAAGGTGGAACTGGGAAGGAGATTGGGCATACTGTAGTCCTGTGCACTCCAGCTTAAGGAGGTTGCTGATAAATGGAGGATTTGTTGGAGGGTGGTAGCAAGGACAGTGAAAGGACCAAAGGTCATGCCACAGAGGACTGGTTGGTCTGGAGGCATTTAACCTGGAGAAGAGAAAAGGAGGGTCTGGAGAGTTATCTTCAAGCTTATGAGCCCTAGGAGGTCAAAGATCATCTAAAAGGACTCATATACCTAAAAAGCATGGCAGCACTTTTTTTTTGAAGCAAATAACAAATTGACATATTGATCAAATGACAAATATGATGCAATGGATAGAGCATGAAGCCTGGAGTAAGGAAAATCCGAGTTCAAACCTGGCCTTGGATTCTTACCAGCCATGTGACCCTGGACAAGTCATTTAACCCTGGTTGCCTCTGTTTTGTCATCCATTAAATGAGCTAGAGATGGAAATGGCCCTTGTCTTTGCTAAGAAAACCCAAAGTGGAGTCAAGAGTCAGGACTGAAACTACTGAACAATAACAAAAACTAAGCACCAGGTATTATGCCAGGTGCAGGGATCCAGAAACAAAGAACAATAATTTCTGATCTCAAAGAGTTTACTTGCCAAAGGAGGGGACAGGAACATGACTCAGAATCAACTGGGAAAAGATAGATCAAAATATTTTATAGAATTGTAATGGGATACTATTGCACAGTAAGAAATGATAATGTGGGGGCAGCCAGGTAGCTCAGTGGATTGAGAGCCAGGCCTAGAGATGGGAGGTCTTAGGTTCAAATCTGGCCTTAGACACTTCCCAGTTGTGTGACCTTGGGCAAGTCACTTGACCCCTATTGCCTAGCCTTTACCACTCTTCTGCCTTGATTCCAAGACAGAAGGTGAGGATTTTAATTTTAAAAAAATGATAATGTGATGATTTCAGAGAAACTTGGAAAGAACAATTAAGGCAGTTAGGTGACCCAGTGTGACTTGAAGACATAGAAGACCTGTATTTGAAATCTGCTTCAGACCCTTGTTAGCTGTGCAATCCTAGGAAAATCACTTAAACTTTATCTGCTTCTATTTCTTTATTTGTAAAATGAGGGGGTGAACATGAATTGTGTAATCATGAGAAAATATTCTGAATTAATTAATCAATTAAAATTAACTAATTAATGAAATAAAATTAATTAAAAATAAAATAAAAATTTAAAAAGTAAAATTTAAAGGGATCGATATCCTTTTAAAGTAATTCCTTCAAAAACAGACAAATCTCTTAGCCAAAAAAAGATATTCAAAACAAACAATAAAAATCAATTACTAATAAAATGAGAAAACCCTCAAAAATAAAATAAAATAAAACGAGGGGGTAGAAGACACTTGCCTCTGGAGTCCCTTCCATTTCTAAATGGACCATTCTATCATTCCATAAACTGATGAAGTAATATTAATGGGAAAGGAGAAGGGAGTAAGCATTTATAGAGCACCTACTAGCTAACATTTCTATAGTGCCTACTATGTGCCAGGCTCTGCACGAAGTGCTATAAAACATTATCTCATTTGAGATCATGAGAAGAACCAGGAGGATAATATAGAGAATCCCCACAACATTGGAAGTGAAAACAACTTTGAGAGGTTTCTGAACTCTGATCACTGCAGTCATGACTTCAGAAGATGGATGATGGAGTAATTCTCCCCACCCTTGGCAGAGGAGTGATGGGCTAGAGATGGAGAGAGAGGCATATGCTTGTTTACAAGCCAAGTCAGAGTGTTTGCCTTTCTTTCCTGCCCGAAGGCACAGTCCTGGGCACACAGTAAGCACTTGTCGACTTACTCAGTGATCATTGGCCATCGATTTTTTCCCTTATTGCAAAGAAGGGATTCTCTGGGGTAGGGAGTAAATTATCGAGAAGTCTCAGGAAAAAGACATCAATGAAACTAAAAAACACAAAGGAAACCTCTACACAAACAAACCAATTTGATTGCTACTATGTTAATTGTCAGATGTGACTTTAAAAACAAACTTTGTAACCGAGTTTCACGGTCTCCTTTTGCCATTGTAACATTTGTGTTTGCTGATGATTTTTTTAGTTTAAAGACAACAAACCAAAGGGTGGTGGATTCTGAAATATCAAATACTTCCCATCTACACACGTATTACAAAAATGAGGAAACTGAGTCTCAGAGTTTAATTATACTAATGTGAAGTGGAAATACCTTTAATCATTTAAAAGATCATTTCATGTTTAAAATATTTATAAATATTAATAAAAATAAATACATTGAATAAATAAAAATAAATAAATATATTTAAAATAACATTTATAAAATAAACATTTATTAAGCACCTACTATGTTCTGGGCATAGACAGATGACACTGAAGTGAAGAGAACACTGGACTTGGAATCAGGAGAACACATCTTCATGAGTTCAAATCTGGCTTCAGATACTTTCTAGCTGTGTGATCCAGGATAAGTCAGTTAACTCTGTTTGCCTCAGTTTCCTCATCTGTAAATGAACTGAAGAAGGAAATGGCAAACCACTCCAGTATCTTTGCCCAAAAAAAACTTCAAATGGGATCACATAGAGTTGGACATGACTAAAAAATGTGCCAGGTACTTTGCTAATTACTGGAGTCAAAATACAGTCCAAGCCTTCAAGGAGCTTATGATCCAATCTTATCTGTTTTCATGTTTCCCCTTAGAGCCTCAGTTTGATCATCTATCCAATAGGAATAATCATTTTTGCATAGTCAGTCAAGCTTGCAGAACTGTTTTGAGGAAGATACTTTGTACATCTTAAGCACAGGAGAAATGCAAATTACAATAATTACTTTCCTACTCTGGGCCTTAGTCTCAGGATCTTCATGAAATGAAGGGATTGGACCAAACTCCTTGAATTCTATGTTCTTTTGTTAAAGCCTGATCTTCTGTCTTAGAATCAATCAATACTGTGCACTGATTCCAAGGCAGAAGATCGATAAGGGCTGAGCAATGAGGGCTAAGTGACTTGCCCAGGGTCACACAGCTGGGAAGTGTCTGAGGTCAGATTTGAATTTAGAACCTCCTATCTCTAGGTCTGGCTCTCAAATGACCGAGCCACCCAGCTGCCCAAAGAATTCTATATTCTTAAGAGCATCCTAGCTTTAACAAACTTCAATATTTAAAGTTCTTCTTTCTATCCAATGGTCCAAGGACTTTCCCAGATCGAACTCTCTACTTTCAGTGTTCTGAGGTCCCTTCTGGCTCTCCCATTCTCTAGCATGTTAGAATCCACTAGATAAGAGCATATAAGGAAGTTCTAGGCAGTCTAGTGAGGCAGGAAAATCCCTGACTCTGGAGAAACAGGACTGATATGAAGGGAAACGAACTCATTTACCAGAACGTATTGATTTTGCTCCAGCTCTGAGGCTTTACCTGCCGTCTCTACATATGAGGGGCTGAGTACGAGGAGGCAAAGGTTCCAAGGGGACTTTATGGACTGAACACACTTCTCTGGATCTTTTGTAACCAAAATTTTGAGCCTAGTTTCCAAGAGTAAAATTTGAAATGTCTCATAATTCTTTTACGAGAGGTTTGCTCGACTTACTCTTCAATGAACATTGGCAGTATCACTTTTTAAAAAGTCCTCACCTTCCATCTTGGAATTGTTGGATTGAAACAGTGGAGGGGAACTGAAAGGGAATAAGGGGAGAGAGAGAGACTAAGGTGGTGGTAGAGATGAACAGTAGTGAGGAAAGTGTGTTTAGCTCTCCTCCCCCTCACTAAAGGATCCCAGAGGGGTGTCCCTGTCATGATGTTTGAACAGGGATGGACAGAGTCCAATGTCCAGACAAGAGGCTTCTATGGGATGAGGTAGAGACTTTTCCAGGGCTTTGTGAAATGCCTAGAACCCAAGAAAACCTCCTCTGGGCACAGTCCTGCTCTGGATTTGACTTTGGCCAAAGCTTACTAGACAGCTTTTCCAGTTCCTTCTTTCTTCCCTTTATTCTTCTTTCATATCCCCTAAACGAAAGCCTTAATCTGACTGTGATTTCTCAGAAGGGGTGTTTTATTAAATAGGAATTAGGGAAGGTTAGGATGGAGGGAGTAGGAGACCCTAAGAGACACACAGGCGGTTTGTGTCTTCTCTGCTCAGCTGATGCCAAATGGCTGTGGCTTCTGTGTTCTTCCTCCTTTCCTCTAAACTATCTGCTAGACTAATCTAAAGGTAGGTGGCTAATGTCGTTCTTGGGAAGGCTCAGGTTAGAACAGGTCTTCGGGGAGACCCCCATGAGGTTTGGGGGTTGAACATCCCTCACACAGCAGATGATGGTCACTCTGCTCCTTTGATAGATGTTCAGGTGAATTCAGGAATGCTTTCTGATCCTCCAGTACAAGGGAAAGATAAGGAATTTCCCAGGTATCCCAGTGTTGGGTCCTGAGCTCCTATCTCAGTCTCCCATCTACCTCAGAGTCCCAAGAGCAAGGACCTCCTCCTTTGTTCTATTTACTACAAGCCTCTTTGCTCCTTCCAACTGCAACACTCCTGTCCTTGCTTGCAATGTTCCAAAGAGTCCCTTTTTGTGCCAAGCTTATTCCTACAGAATCAATACTGTATATGGGTTCCAAACAGAAGAGCAGTAAGGGCTAGACAATGGGGGTCAAGTGACTTGCCCAGGGTCACACAGCTAGGAAGTTCCTGAAGCCAGATTTGAACCCAGGAACTCCCATCTCTAGACCTGGTTCTCTGTCCATTGAGCTACCCAGCTGCCCCCAATAATATCACTTTAAAATTTTTTCAATCATAGAAAACCTTTTTTGCTTTGCCAAAATCCTAGGTTTTTTCATTGACTACCCATGTGAGCTTAGAGAAATCACTGCTCCTTCTCTCAGCCTCAGTTTCCCACAAAATGAAGCGATTAGACGAGATGTTTTCTCTACATCCTATGGCAGCATATATTGCAAGTAGTTAGGGCAGCGTGAAATCAGTATGGTCTGGGAAGAATCAGAGGATAGACCTCGAGGAAGTGGAATGTCAGCTGGGCCTCCAGATATGGCTGGGGCTTGGATAGCTAGGGCCAATCTAGGAGCCCAGAAAGGGCAAAGGAGTGGAATGAAGTTGTGCTCAGAGAGGGACCTGGGCCTCTCCTTAGTCATGTCTGCCCTCAAGGACCTTTCCTTAGAATCTCCAGCTGAGATTCCCAAAGGATTAATCAGCCTCGCTGAAGTTGAGTTAGGAGGTTCTGACAAGCCCCTCAGGATGCTGGGACAGAGCCATGTGTGACAATTCCCAAATTCAGGGACCAAGGGGACTGAACTGACCTTAGGAATGAGAACATCACCAGGGAATGGGGGAGGTGGGGTTGGAGAACCCCATCTGGAGAACATCTGGTGAACAAGGGAAAACATTTTTAGCTTGAGAGGAAGAGGTGTGAAGGGAGCAGAGGGAAGCAGGGCCGATTCCTCTGCAAGGTTTGGAGATGTTATGGGGTGGCAGTGCCTTCCTTCAGATGGAGAAACTGAGGTTTGTGTACCATGGACAGCTCCCCAAAGCAGGGACTGGTGAGAAGGGAGATGAGCAATCAGAGATTCCCAAAAGGGTACAATCCAGCAAGTAACCCCCTATATTTACCATTTACAAGGCTCTGAAGATACAAAGACAAAAGGAAAAGAATCCCAGCCTTCGATGAGATCATACTCTACTGTGGAGATGGGTCAAATAAATCAACATGTATGTGCCAGATAGTCTTCCATCTTTCTGAATATATCTGGCATTCACCTAGTTATTTATGTGCTGTCCCCCCTGGTAGAATGTAAGCTCCTTGAAGGCAGAAATGGAATTAACCTTTCTTTGCATGCCCCGCACTTATCACTGTGCCTGGTATACAGTAATGACATCATCAATGTTCATTGACTGACTGACTGATGATAAGTTAAAGAAAGAGAATGAGAGGGCCCAAACAGCCTGATTGGCCAATATACGATCCAGATCTGACAACACCCCTTATATCAGCCCTCCTTTTTCAGCCAAGAAAAGTCACTATTTCTAGCCCAGTAGCCCCATGCCATGCCCACCCAGCTCCAAGGTTTGCCTTGAAGGCAGTAAGTCAAGCACTGACCCTAGAGTTAGGAAGACCTGGGTGCAAATCATAACTCTTACACCTACAAGTCAGGAGGGAGTAGGGAACAAATCTCCCTAAGCCTTATTCATAACATGTTAAATGAGGATAATGGAGGCAGTGTGGTACAATGGGATGGGCCCTGGCTCCAGAGTCAGAAGACTTGGGTTCACATCCCACCTCTACATGTGTGACCTTGGGTGACTCATTTCATTTCCCTGAGCTTTAGTTTCCTCACCTGTAAAGCAAAGGACTTTTACTCAAGGACCTCTGAGGTTCCTTCTAGCTCCAAATTCATGATTCCATGATTGCTGAATGGCTTCAGATACTCTGAACTCTCTCCTGGTTCTAGATTATGATGCCATCCTTAAAGTGCCATCTTTGCACCAGTTAGTTTCATTAATCTCCTACCTTTGAAGCAACACCATTGAGCAATAGACAAAGAATTCTTGAGCTGGAGGTCAGAGGATCTGAGTTCTTAGCCCTGAACCACTATTTGACTTGCTTTGTGCCCTACTCTAAGTCAATGCCCCTTGCTGGGCTTTAAGTTTTTTAATTTGACAAATGGGGGTGATATTTATGTGAATCAATTAGTTTAATAATTAAATGAGGGGGCACATAGGTGGCTCAGTGGATCGAGAATCAGGTCCAGAGATGGGAGGTCCTAGGTTCAAATCTGGCTTCAGATACTTCCTAGCTGTGTGACTCTGGGCAAGTCACTTAATCTCCATTGCCTAGTCCTTACCACTCTTCTGCCTTGGAACCAATATACAGTGTTGATTCTAAGTTCAAATCTGGCCTCAGACACTTCCTAGCTGGGTAACCCTGGACAAGTCACTTAACCCCCACTGCCTAGCCCTTCCTGCTCTTCTGCCTTGGAACCAATATACAGTGTTGATTCTAAGTTCTAATCTGGCCTCAGACACTTCCTAGCTGGGTGACCCTGGACAAGTCACTTAACCCCCACTGCCTAGCCCTTCCTGCTCTTCTGCCTTGGAACCAATATACAGTGTTGATTCTAAGGCAGAAGGTAAGGGTTAAAAAATAATTAAATGAGATTGTTTTTAAGTACCATGTAAATGACATTGTCCTTCCTATTTTCCCCTTAGGGCCATGTCAAATAGCTATTGCACTTACCCAGTCTCAGAGAGGGGGCTGGAGGAGGTTGCAATCTACCTCTCTTCAGAGTCCAAGCTTTCCTTCTTGGAAACTTGGGCATTTCTTCATGGAGGTCAGTAACACAACCATCTGCCTTTGTTGTCCAATTCATTAGAGTCATCTGTGTCTGTTTGGTTAAAAATCCAAATACACTGATTACTTACTGGCACTGTGCTAAGTCATGGGAATATACAGACCAAAATGAAACAATTCTTGCCCTCCTTGAGCTTACAATCAGTTAACTTAAAGGATCTATGAAATGTATACAACTAGAATGAGTACATTGTATACAAATAGAATATAGGATAGGACAAGTAATGGCAGAGCCAAGGATTAAGTGCCTTATCCAGGGTCACAAAGGTAGCAAGAGTCTAAGGCTGGATTTGAACTCTTCCTGATTCCAGTTCTGACACTCGATTCACTCTGCCACCTAGTGCCTGGATTAAAAAAAAAAAACAAAAAAACCCAACATTTGTTAAGTACCTGCTATTTACGAGGCATTGGGCTAAGGCTGGGGATACATAGAAAGCTTTGGGGAAAAAAAAAACCTAGCCCCATCCCTCAAGGAGCTTACTGTCCAATGGAAGAGATATTGCATATTTTGGGGCATATATAAGGATATAGACACATCATATATATATATACATATATATATATGGGCATATACAGATACATTGTATGTATTTGGGCATCTATATCAGATACATTATATATATTTGGGCACATAGAAGATACAGATACATTGTACATATTTGGGCATATAGATAGATGTAGATAGATACATTATATATATATATATATATTTGGGCATACATTTATGATACAGCAACATTGTATATATTTGGCATATATAGTTACATTGTATATATGTAGGCTGGGGTGTATGGGGTGCTCAGGGAGGGGTAGTATCTCTGGTATAGAGGGCTTGTTGTGCCCTCCTAGGGCAGCTCTCCAGCCTCTGACCCCCACCTGACACCCAGCTCTCACGTGTGGCTCCCAGTAGCTGCTAGCATGCGGCAGCGGCCACACCCCGGGCAGCGACTTTGACAGGCTGGCCAAACCTTGTGAGGGTAGCCATCGGGTCGTCGTCAACCCCTGGTGAACCAGGGCTTTGCTCACCCAGCATGTGAAGACTGCTTCGGCTGAACAGACAGAAGAAACCAACAAGAAGGTTCAACGGCTGAGAGGGCAACGCAGCAAAGCACTGTGGAGTGCTTAGGGCATGTTGGAGCACAAAGGACAACACAGCCATCCAATGCAGCTGAGGAAGTCTCCAGGTGTAACGACTTTTCATGCCACTGGACCCAGGCTTCCAACGCCGAGAGAGTGGGACTGTCTCTGTGCATAGACTCTTCCACTTAAATCTCCTTCACGTACAAGTGTTTTTGTGAACACTCATCTACATCACAGATGAAAGCGCACAAAGACAATCATCATCCTTGGTTACCGAGAGACTACTACTATTTATGTAGGCTATATAGAGATCTCCAGGTAAGCAAACTCCCTCCACCAGTTGGAACCTTCTCTGTCATTCATAGCTTTAGAGTTGCCTGGAGTACAGCCACCAGGTGACTTGCCCAGGGTTACACAGCCTGGAGGTTTCAGGGGCAGAATACAGAGGATGGGTCTGGTGTGCATATTTGGGTTTGGGTATATACAACACACAGATGAAGCAGATATAAGGTAAGGGGACAGAAGCAACAGTTCCCCCATTTCTTCTTTTCCTAACTCAAGGTCATGTCTAGTCATCACACTCCTCATTCCCCATCTCCTGAAGAACTTCACCCCACACACACACACAATTTCCTCTGTAACAAGCATGCCCTTAGGGTTAGGGAAAACTGGCTTTGAACCATGCTGCTGACAATCACTATGTGATCCTGGGTCATTCAGGACCCCTTTCAGGCTCAGTTTCCTCTTCTGAAAAATGAGGACAATAATGCCAGTTGGAAATACCTCATTGAGCTGTTAGTGAGGATGAAGTGAGGTGCTTGCGAACCTTAAAGGATTCACCGGAACGTGCAGGAGCTAGTTCAAACCAGCTCCACGTGCCGGACTTCAGTGTGAGCCTCTGCCTCTGAGAAACTGGCAAATGCCACAAATCAGGGCTGGACCTGTCACTTTGTCTATGTGATTATCTAGACTTGAGAAAGTGTTCATAATGCAGATGAAACTTAAACCTGGAGACATTTCTTTCCCAGAGGGCCAGTTACATTAATCATTTGCCAGCACACTACTTTCTCTGCATGTCGTTGCTTAAGGAGAGAGAATGTGGTACAGTGGCATCAGGGGACCCGTGTTCAAACTCTAATAGATGTATATAATAGATGTAAGATGTTGTGCATAATGTACGCTAGATACCTAGGTACATATACATAAGTGATACATGACTTTGGCCAAGTCCCAGAAGCCTCAGTTTCCTTCTGTGAGAATTTATTGTTCATATACTGTATTAATTCCTGTATAACAGGGAGACTTTACTGTGTATTCCTGTGTGTAGGATCTGGGTCAGAGATACCATCTAGTTTGCTACTTTTTGCATTTTCTTTGTCCTTGGGAATCCTAAGTGTTAAAAAAAAAGTCTTCCTTTTTAACATAATCTGGTTAACAAGGGAGGGGAAGAAGGGTTCCTTCCCTGCATACATGACCTGTCCATCTGTGGGAATGGGGAGGGTTGCTGGATCACCTATTAATTAGTTATCATCAAATAATAATGTCTTGGGAAGGTCAATGGAAAGGCTGAATAATGAGCTCCTGAAAGTCTATTTATTAAAGCTGCCTGACCCAGCTCTGGTCGTCCCTGGCCACAAAGAAAGCCACGGAGCCACGGAGCCCTATAGCACTTAATTGGTTATGATGCTGGCCTGACTAATAAACTGGATGCAATCAATAAACTTATGTTCTTAGCCCCAAATCAATCTCTCAAGATCATTCTCATCCTGATGCTTCTTTGGGAAAGGAGGAGCGTCACCAAGCTGAGCTGGTGAATGAATGGTTTTATGAGCTCGCCTTGGTCCAGGTACTTCATTTCAGAGCCCCGGGGCACAGACCCAGGCTCTACTTTTCTCCTCTGAACCCCTCTGTGTGTGTGTGTGTGTGTGTGTGTGTGTGTCTGTCTGTCTGCCTGTCGGTCTCTCCCAGGACACTTTTCTTGTACAAGACACAGAGGCTGGAAGTCATCAGCTTGTTGTTTTTGCCAGCAGAGCCCTTGAAGTGGAGACAGGAGGAAAACAAACAAACTCGTGTCATTTCCCAGTGGGCAGGGAAGGGGCCTTGATCACAGCCAGAAATGTGGCAGAGGAGGAGAGCTGGAAGGAGGAGGGGCCGGGCTCTGGACATAGTGCTGGGGGGATAGGAAAGCAGGATGGGTCCCAGACTTTCAAAGGGAAAGGGGGGGGGGGAGATGGGGGAAGTTCAGCCCCAGCTCTATTCCCAGAACAGGAATAGAGATTGGGACTGGCCCTGGGATGGCTTGCTATAGAGAACTCTCAGGTGAGCAACCTCACTCCACCAATCCATGTTAGCACCTTCTCTGCTGCTCTGTCTTAGAGCTGCCACTAAGTGACTTGCCCAGGGTCATGTAACCTGGAGGTGTCAGGGGCAGGACCTAGTTAGAGCTGGGAAGGATATCATAAAGCCATCTAGCCTAATCCCCTCAATTTTACAAGTGGGGAAACTGAGATTGAGCGAGATTATTCAACAAGTATTTTGTAAAGCACCTACTGTGTGCAGAAGAGTGTCAGGAAAACTGGGTTTAAGGATTGTTGAGTGACTCAATATCTCGGTGCCCCTAGCCAATTAACACTGGTGAGGGGCATCCATAAGGGGATGACAGCACAGGTGCATACCAGAGAAAAGAGGAGGATAGAGAGACAGACAAGTAAACAGCTTCCCCATATCTCCCAGGAAAGAGTTGATTCAAGCTCCTGTTTACACTACAGCCACAACTAGAGAGAAGCCAACAAAGATACAGTGTCAGAGTGCCTAGTGAGATGCAGAGGACTGACCTGGAATGAGCCCAAGACTAAAGGCATAGAGGACTCTAGAAGCCTAGACGGTCCCTATCGCTGCTTCTCTTCCCATCCCGGTCCAGGCAGCCATGGCCCCCAAGAGCCTGGGCATCAGTACTCAGCTGGGAGAAAAGGAGCCCTGGGGGAGGTACGAGAGGCTGTCATTGGAGTTGGCACTAGGATATCTTTTGGGTTTCTAATATGGCCTTACACACACACACACACACACACACACACACTTTTGTTTTCGGAACCAGGAGCCCTGAACTGGCCGTCCAGTTCCTAGGAAGCTGGGCCAAGAATCCAGAGGTTAATCCTCTCCAAACTCTACCCCCAATTAAGAAGAAAGCTTCCCCTAATTCTCCTCAGCCCTCAGCAAGCTCCTGGAAAGAATTACAGAAAGATTTTAGATAAAGCCGGAAGGGGTTTCTGAGGCCATCTCCGTGGACCTGAGAAGGTTGGCACTCCCCGTCTCTTCCCCAACACCCACTCAGACCTCGGCCCCTTCTAATCTGGCTTCCGCCCCTCCTGAGCCAGCCCGCACCAAGGTCACTGAGGACCTCCTAATCTCCCAAGCTGGTGGCCTTCTTGACCTCCCTCTTGGTTTTTGATACTGTTAGCTGCCCTGCTCTTCCCAGGATGCGACTACCTCCCTTGGCCTCAGCAGCTGGTTCTTCTCCCATTCTGGATTCCTTCTCTGTTGCCAGCTATGGGCTCTTTTTCATAGATTTAGGCCTAGAAGAGGCTTTGTGAAGGCATCTAGCCTGACCTCCTCCTTTTTCTGAAAAGGACACTGAGGCCCAGGGGTGAAGAGGAGGAGAGAGAAGCAGGGCTTTCCTCTTATCATTATAGGACTTAGTATCATCAACTGAGGGGCTCAAAAGTCTAGAACTGAAGGGCAGTCAGGTAGCACAGTGGATAGAGAACCAGCTTAGAGCCCAAAGGACCTAGGGTCAATCTGGCCTCAGACACTTCCTAGCTGTGTGACCCTGGGCAAGTCACTTAACCCCAATTCCCTAGTACTTCCCACTCTTCTCTCTTAGAATTGATACTAAGCGGGAGGTCCTAGGTTCAAATCTGACCTCAGACACTTCCCAGCTGTGTGACCCTGGGCAAGTCACCTGACCCCCATTGCCTAGCCCTCACCACTCTTCTGCCTTGGAACCAGTGCACAGTATTGACTCCAAGACGAAAGGTAAAGGTTTAAAAAAAAAAAGAATTGATACTAAGATGGAAGGATTTTTTTTAAGCCTAGAGCTGAAAGACTTGAGATCATCTGGACTGGCTTTTTTAAAACAGAGGATGAAAGCTGAAGAAGTCCACTAACTTAAAAAGAAAGGATGATGGTCTCTTTGATACAGATCTGGGAGAGACCTCAGAGGTCAGTCTAAACTTTAGATTTCCCCTCTCACTGCCTTGGTGGTGTCATCCCTTCCCACTACCAATTATCATCCCACCCCCTGAAGCTTATTCCCATTTGTATATCTGACCCCCGATTCTCTCCCAAGTTCTAGATCCACGTTCCTAGCAATCTAGTGCATCTACTCTATCCAGAACTGGATGCCCCATCCCAGAACCTCACATTGGATGCTTTCTCATTTCTTCTCCTCAACCAACCACTTCTGGCTTCCTCCCTATTTCTTCTGGTCATCCAGATGTAAAACATTCACTCCACTTTCTCCTTCATCCTCCACATCTAAGCAATCACTAACTCCGAGTGAGTTTGTCCTCAGAATGGCTCTCCTGGCTTCTCCTCACTCCCCACCTTTTTTCATTCCCATCAGCCTACTTTGGGCTTCAGTTTCCTCTCGGGTGGATATTTACAAAAGTTCCCAAACAGTCACTAACTCCTAACGAAGCTCTCTGCCTCCTGTCTTGTTCTCCTTCCTCCCCCCAAATCCATCCTTCGAGCCCAAGAAGAGTTTTAGCTTAATACACAGCTCTGGCAATTACAGAATCCCAGAATCCCCGGGACCATCATTCCCAGCAGCAACATGAACTAGAATTCATACTGCTATATACATAACTAACTGTCATCAAACCTGTGCCCAAAGACCTCCAGAGAAGAGGAACGTACTACCTGGGGAAACAAGCAGGGGATAAATCGGAGAGGAAGTAAGTTTTTTTTCCTGCCATCACCCCTGAATCTTCCTCTCTTTTTTTTAAATTTCTAGGAGTCAGCTAGATAGTTCAGTGGATGGAAAGCCAAGCCTAGAGAAGAGAGGTCCTGGGTTCAAATTTGACCACAGATCCTTCCTAGCTGTATAATACTAGGCAAGTCACTTAGCCCCCGTTGTCTTGCCCTTACTGCTCTTCTGCCCTGGAATCAATACATTGTATTGATTCTATGATGGAAGATAAGGGCTAAAATTTTTTTTTCTATTCATTGGCCCTGGTTCTGCCCTCTGGGGCCCCACAAAACACACATAATCCCTTTACTTTGGTACAACTCTTCAGATATATGAAGTCTTTGATTCAATAGGGAACTGGCCTTGGAGTCCAGAAGTCCCAGGTTCAAGTCTCACATCAGATAGTGATTAGCTATGTGACCCTGGGAGGTCTTACTGCCTCTTTTTGCCTCAGACTAATCTCTAAGAGTCTAAACTACAGCATAAGTGTTGACCTGCTTAGGTGGGGGGGGCAGGGCTTAATCACTGGGAACTCCCTATACAATTAAATCACAAATACAAACCAAAATCTATAGGCTTAGCATAGTGTAGGGTGTAGTTGTTCAGTCATTTTGGTAGTCAGACTCTTGGTATCCCCATTTAGGGTTTTGTTGGCAAAGATGCTTGCTATTTCTTTCTCCAGCTCATTTTACAGATGAGGAAACTGAGGTAAGCAGGAAGAAGTGATTTGACCAGGATCACACAGTTAGTAAGAGTCTGGGGCTGGATTTGAACTCAGGTCTACCTGACTCAAATCCCACTGTGCCATCTAGCTGCCCATCTGGTATGTATTAAACCCTTAATCAATGCTAGTTGATTGCCTAATAAAAGTTCCAGTCACTTGGCTGGTTGTGAGAGATACAAAGGGGAAAAAATGATAAAATTAGCCCCTTCCCTAAGGAATTTGTTGTCTACCAGGAAAGCATTAGGTGTGCCAACAGGTACCTAGCACAAGGTAATCTTAGGGGAGAACAGGTGTTAGCCATGAGGGAGATCAGGAAGGCTTCCTGGAGGAGAGAGCACTGGAGGCAAGCTTAGGAGGAAAGGAGGGCAGTCAGCCCATCCCTGACCAGAGCCAGGCCACAGGATTTTTTGTGAGTAGCCAGGCTGAGTCTGAGATGGCTGGTGGGCTAAGGGCATTCCAGGCCAGGAGGGTCAGCAGACATGGGAGATGGAACACCATGTTCAGGAACAGCAAGGAGGGCAATCTGGCTGGACTCAAAGTCCCTAAAGGGGAGTGGTGTGAAACGAGGCTAGACTGGGTAGCTTGTAACTCAGAGCAAACCAGGGAGGCATTTCTTATGCCTCCTCCTAGGTCCCTGAGGATAGGGCAGAATTCCACCATTCCCTATCAAAAGCTCATTTTGACTCCTCAGGCCTATTTGTCTTTACCAGATTGGCCAATGAGTCAATGAAGTTTGCCTGGCTTCTGTGGAGAAAACCAGGTGATGCAATTTATAGGGCCCTGGAGCTAGAGTCAGGAAGGCCTGAGTTCAAATTCTGACTTGGGTGTTTACTAGCTGTGTGACCCTGGGCAATTTACTTCACCTTTGCCTTGGTTTCCTCATCTGTAAAATAGGAATAATAATAATAATAATAATAATAATAGCATCTGCCTCCTAGGGTTGTTGTGAGAATCAAATGAAATATAACATTTGTAAAGCCTTAAAGCATATAAATGCTAGCTATTATTTTTAAGAGCTTTGCCACAGAAGCAAGGGAAGAAATGGAAAAAATAAATCCCAACCTAATTCTTACTCTAAGCTCAAAACCCAATAAATGGTAATAGAGAGAGGGCTGATTTGGAATAAAGGAAAGTTGGAATCAGATATTCACTCTGATACTAACTGTAGGACCTTGGGTGTAAAGAGGACTTCGAAGTGTAAAAAGGAATTCTTTATTCCTTTTTTTAATTTAATGGAGGACCTGGAGGCCCTCTTTTCATAGAGATATGTAGGGGTTAACCAGTCCACAGTTACAGGAAGTAGGGTAGAGTAAGGGGACCAGGGTCAGTTAGTCAGTCTGTCAGGTGCTGACAGTTAGGGAGGTCAGTTGCTGACAAGTTAGGACTGGCAATTGCAGGGAAATTAGCTATTGGGCATGAGTTGGTGGTTGGTTGCTGGAATATGAAGGTGGGCCTGAGCTTACTGAGAGGGCTTTTTGGCTTTAGCCTTTAGAGTGTTTTTGACTTTAGCCTTTATAGAGCTTTTTGGCTTTGGGGTTTGGCGCTTTTAGGGTTTTTTTTCCTTTCTTGAACTTTTTTGAAGGTGGTTGGTGTTCATTGATGGGTTAGATTAAACACTGATTGGGTTGGTTTTGATTTGGGCTGGATTAGTTGGTGGTTGTTAGTTATAGATAGATATAGGCAGTTTTAGGTAGTAATTATAGGTAGTTACAGGTAATTATAGGATAACTAGTATAGACATTAGGAAATTTCCTTTCTCTACCTCTTTCCTATATTTCTCTCCTTTACTATATCCATTATACTATATTCATTTACTATCTCTATTTTCATTAAACTAAATTGTTAATTGCTAAAAGTTGCTAGAAGTTTTCTTTTCTCTGACTTAAAGGGATAATATTAATTTACAACTCTACTATATTCTCATTAAAACTTATTAAAAGCTGATCTCTTATTTTGTCAAACCTCCTAATTTAACCCTTACATAAGTCAGTTTCCTCATTAGTAAACTGAAGAGGTTGGATCAGATGGTCTCTAAAATCCCTTCCAGGTCCAATCTATGATTTGATTCCATGTCCTCTTCATTTTTTAGAGTCTCCTTCTCTAGCCCAAAGATCTTCTATGGCTTCCAACTGAATAAATGACAACCTTGTTCACCTGGCATTGAAGACCCTCCAAGATCTGGTCCCAGCCACCATTCCTATCTCTTGGGGAGGGAGGGTGGTACAATGGGAAAAGCCCTCCATTTGGGATCAGAGACCTGCATTTAGGTTCTGGCTCAGTTGTTTTATGCCTATGTGTCACCAGGCAAGACAATTTGTCTTCCAGAAGCACAGAATTTAAAAGTTGGAAGGAACCCCTAAGGCCATTTAGTCCTATTCATGAACAAGAGGAATTACAACTACAACAGGAGTGAATCAAAGCATTTACTAAGTGCTTGCTGTATGCATCTATCCCAAATGTTCTTGCAAGTTATTCATATTCACTACGGTAGAGCCTTCTGAGCTCCTATTGGTCTGATCAGTCCCAGTCAGACACCCTGTTCATTGATCCCCACTTAGTGATGTCATTTTGGTCCTCTTTGAGTACCAAGGACAATCACCAATATCCCCATCACTACCACCATTGTAAACAGGAACATCCTCCAGTTTCTACTTAAAGACCTCCAAAGAAAGGAGACCCACCACCCCTCCAGGCAGCCCCTTCCATTCTGGGGCAGGTTCATTAAAGTTTGTCTGTCATCTCCACCCATCATATTTGGTTCTACTCTCTAAGGTCGGGTACCATATTCAACTCTTCATGACCCCATGCGCCATTACTATTCATGTGGTTTTCTTGGCCAAAGACACTGTAAGGGTTGGCCATTTCCTTCCCCAGTGGATCCAGTGGTTCCTAAGGCCAGGCAGAACAAGGTTAATCCCTCCTATACATGACAACTCTTTAGATGCAGATACACTAACAAGACTTAATACAGGTCTTGACTCTTGAAAAAGTTCTCATGCATACCCCTCCCACCTCAGTTTCCTCTTTTCTGGAGTGACCATACCTTGTTCCTTCAGCTGGTTCTCCTATGACAGAGCCTCCAGGCCCTACCCTCTCCTCTGGACATACTCCAGCCATCAATTACAATATGATACCCAGAGCTGACCCCAAGCCTCTGGAAGAGGTCTAATGTTCTGGAGTTGAGGACCGACAATGGGGTTGTCCTCTCTCTCTTCCCAGAAGCTCTGCCCTCTCCTCAGGCAGCCCAACCTCACATCCACTCTTTTGGTTGTTACATCCCAACAGCTGACTCATTGAGCTTACAGAACACCATCACTGTAATTCTGGGATTTTGTGACATTCCAGAACTTGGCTCCAGCCTGCCTTTACAGCCTTCTAGGTATAGGGAGAGGGTTCCAAAAGTCTTCATGTCAATTTAAGCTTAATAGTTTACAATATCTCTATCTGTGTGGGCATAAGGTAACAATAAAAGATTGAAAAATAAACATGCATATTTATACATCTTTTAAAACATTGTATCTTAACATCTGCATACATTTTACTGATATATTTACATCTTTTAAATTCTTTACTATTTACATATTTAATTATATACTCCTTAACATCTTATTGATATATTTATATAGTTTTGTGCATATATAAATGTATCTTTTGTATTTTATTGCAATATTTATCTATTTAGATAGTCATTTACATATATACATCTATTTATATATTTTAAAACATCTTTTATATTTTGATATATATGTATATCTTTTAAAATCATTTTCCTGATACATTTAGATATATTTTAACATTTAATGGATACATTTACATATTCAAACACAGATATTTACATGTATATATACATGTATGTCTTTTAAATATTTTACTAATATTTTTACTTTTTACATCACTTTCATTTCCCATCCAGTTCTAGGCAGGCAATATGGCACAGTGGAAGAGGTCTGTGGGGGGAATCTCAGTTTATGGGTTAAAATTTCAGCTCGGCTACTTCCTGCCCATGTAACTTAGAACAATCACTAAATTTCCCTGGGCCTCAGTTTCCCTATCTGTAAAATGAGGGGATTAGATTTCTCAGAGGTATCAAACTCCTGCCAGGTAAAGGGCAACAAACCTCCTGAGTGAGGCATGAACTGTATCAAAATGTAATGGAGGGGGGCAGTTGGGTAGCTCAGTGGATTGAGAGTCAGGCTTAGAGATGGGAGGTCCTGGGTTCAAATTTGGCCTCAGACACTTCCCAGCTGTGTGACCCTGGGCAAGTCACTTGACCCTCATTGCCTAGTCCTTACCATTCTTCTGCCTTGGAGCCAATACACAGTATTGACTCCAAGACGGAAGGTGAGGGTTTAAAAAAATATATAATTGGGACATGTTCAGCAAAGCAAGTAAAAATACAATGCAACATAGATAATGCTAATTGATGGTTCTCTGAGTCGATATGCAGCCATCAGGGATCCATTTCTATTTGAGGTTGACAGCATTAGAGAGGACTCCTATGGTCTCTTCCAGTTCTATACCTATGCCCTTTCCTCCTCTCTCTGGATTTTTTTTCTACATCTGTAAAATGAAGGGTTAGATAAGATGTCTCAGAAATCTCTTCCAACTCTACATCTGTGATCCTGAGATCTCATCCCTTTATGGAGACTAAATTTCAGGAAAACAACTCATTCTTCCCAGAACATATCCTGTACTTTCCCACCTCCATGCCTTTCTGTTTGCTGTTTTCTCCAAGTTAAAATGTACTTCCCAGTCCCTCCTGGCAAAACCCAGCGGTCCTTCGAGGCAAAGCTTGAATCACGCCATCTCCAGGAAGCCTTCTCTGATCTGAAGCCAGAAGGAAGCTTTCCCTTTACTGTTCGCTCCTAAAATATCTCAGAAGTACACTTAGCAGACTCTAACTTGTATTTTCGCCATTATGTACATGTCTTGTCGTCTTTGTATTCTCTACTATATATACATATACGCACATATACATACATATGGATTTTTTTCAGGGTTGCTCATCCACCTTTGGTGTACACCTCTGACCCAACTCTCACCTGGAGCTCCAAGAAGCTGTAGCATGCACAGTGGCCACACCCAGTAAAATTATTTCGGCTGGCTATCTAAACCAGGTTGAGGATAACAGCTGAACCCCACCAGTGATTTAGAGGGATTTCTACCTCAAATAAGTGAAGACTTCCTCTGGCAGAGTGGGTAAATGAGAATGATTCATTCCAGTGACCATGAAGGCACTATGGAGTGCTTAGAGAATGGTCAAGCATCCAAGATGCCCAGGTCATCCACTGCATACCAAGCCATCACCAATCATCTTGACTTCGGCCTTGCCATTGGACGTCAGTGATTCTTGAAGGGAGTGAGGCTGACTGCCTTGTGCAACTGTGCCTCACTTAAATCTAATTCATACAAAAGTCAAGAAATCATCCTGTGGCTTTAAAAGACTGTCTGCCCTTTGATCCAGCCATAGCACTGCTGGGTTTGTACCCCAAAGAGATAATAAGGAAAAAGACTTGTACAAGAATATTCATAGCTGCGCTCTTTGTGGTGGCAAAAAATGGAAAATGAGGGGGTGCCCTTCTATTGGGGAATGGCTGAAGAAATTGTGGTATATGTTGGTGATGGAATACTATTGTGCCAAAAGGAATAATAAAGTGGAGGAATTCCATGGAGACTGGAACCACCTCCAGGAAGTGATGCAGAGCGAGAGGAGCAGAACCAGGAGAACATTGTACACAGAGACTAATACACTGTGGTATAATCAAATGTAATGGACTTCTCTACTAGCAACAATGCAGTGATCCAGGATGATTCTGAGGGACTTAGGAGAAAGAACACTCTCCACATCCAGAGAAAGAACTGTGGGGGCAGAAACACAGAAGAAAAACAACTGTTTGATCACATGGGTCGATGGGGATAGGCCTGGGGATGTAGACTCTAAGCGATCACCCTGGTGAAATTGTCAGTAATATGGGAATAGGTCCACATGTAAAACCCAGTGGAATTGCTCGTTGGCTATGGGAGAGGGGTGGGAGGAGGGGAGAGAAAGAACATGAATCCTGTAACCATGGAAAAATATTCTAAATTAATCAATTAAATAAATATTTTTAAGACTGGAAAAAAAAATCATCCTGTGATTCCACCGGTCCTCTTCTGAAATGATGGATAAGCAATGATATATTTCCTTTCAACAATTTATTCATGCCTTTTGTTTTTATATCACTTTAATTCCCAAACATATCCCTTCTCTCTCCCCAAGCAGAGGACCAAACCTTATAATAAAGAATAAAAAGGGGGGGAAATGCACACATAACACATGCATGTATGTGTATATATGATGCACATACATGTACACTACATATAACACATACACTTATGCATATGTGTACTGCTATATCTATATCTCCATAGATTTATATGCATAGATACAGATCTCTAGACAAATGAAGATATATCTCTACATCTCTAGATATATATTTCTATATATAATATATTTGCCTACTATTACTATAGATACAATAATGGATATGGATGCTATAATGGTTATGGATGGTAGAGATATAAATGAGATATATAATAAATAGCCATAGATGATCTAGAAATAAGACAGATATAGACATAGATATTGATGATATAGAAATAGATATAGACATAGACATAGATAGATAGAGAGATAGATTTACTAGATAGGAACAGAAAGAGATGTTAGAGATTTGTGATCCCTGTTGTCAAGGGCTCTCAGGTTAATTGGGAGAGAAGACTCGCCCAGATAAGATCACTGAAAGGTGATTCCTTCCCAGTTATTCCTAATGCTGGTAGAAAGACACACAGAGATTATGAAGTGGCCCAAAGACCAAGGAGACCAAAAGAAAGAAGAACTGGGGCTGTGGATCAGTGGGGAGTTGCTTGGGGAGGGGCCCATTTCTGGAATGGTGTCTTTGTTTTCCCAGCACTCAGCATATTGCTTGGCACATAATTGGACTTGTTGATTGATTTATTGGTGGGATGAATAAACAGCTGCCTCCTCAGACTCCTCAGTTTTTCTGAAATGATTCACACCCATTACCCAGATGGTTGAACTTCACAGGCTGAAATCCTGGGGCTTGCCAAGCTAATGCTGGATTAGATACTTTCTTCTCAGGCCATCTCCCATGTCAGGCAACCTCTGCTGAGGTCCTGCAGCCTGGTCTTGGTCAAGGATGGATTGACCAGATGGCTGCTGAATTCCCTTCCTATGTGGGGATTCTGTCATGTCATTCCTTCTCTGCCACTAGCCTTGTCAGCTGTGCTCTTCCTGATTGGCAGGGGGTGAGGGGAGCGGGTTCTGGAAGGGCATAAAAGCTCCCATTCTTCCTAATGTGAGACACTTTGGGGGTCTACACTCCAGCTATATACAACTTATAAAAAGACCCTCTCTTGGAATGTGGGCCATATTCCATGTGTCAGATTAAATTAAATTAAGCATTTATTGATGCTTACTCTGTGCCGGGGCCTGTGCTAATCTCTGGGAATAAAAATGCAGAAATCTCCCCCCCAGGGTGCTGACATTCTAATAGGACAAGATGAAACATAAAAGAGCTGAAGGGAGATGAGGGGTGCAAGGTACCTATAAGGTACTCATCCTGGGAGAGCAGTATGGAGAAGCAGGAGCGGAGCCAGCCCTGGGCATGTTCTCTGGAAGGAGCTCATCAACTGGAGGAATCTTGTTTTTCTTGGGCCATTAGAAAACTTTGGTCTGAGACAAGAATGAGTTCTGGAGGGTTTATGGACTGCAAGTTGAGAACTCCTGTGCTAGGGCGAAGGATCTAGAGTGAAAAGCATTAGATATCTATTTAGTCGAACCCAATCACTTTAGAGATGTGAAAACTTGAGGTGATGTGGTCACCAAGGTCACCAAGATGGAATCCATTTGTTCTAGCTCCTAATTCAGCATCTCTTTTCTATGATACCTCACTATCTTCACTGGCCTGTTCTTTCCCAACCCAGACCCTTCTCGGTCTGGTTCCCTGAGGAGTCTACAATCTTCTCTTGAGTCCCACCTCTAGAAGCTCAAACGCAAGTTTCCTGGGACTTAGGAAGAAAAGATACTTCATCAGACCCCTTCTTTCTTCCCCCCCCCAACTTGTTTGTGTTCCAGTTCAAGGATAACCTCAGACAAATTGGTGTACAACAGTACCTGACGATTGCAGTAAAAAGAGTGTATAATCTCCAGTCAGAAGACCTAGGTTCAAATCCTGTCTGTGATGCATTCTATTTATGTGACCATAGGCAAGTCACCTAACCTCCCTGACCCTCAGTTTTCTCCTCTGTGAAATAAGAGGGCTAGACTGCCTGACCTCTGAGTTCCCTTCTAGCTCTTGATTTTTGATCCTGTGATGACCATTGGGGTGCCATATTTACATGTATACATACTCTGCCAGTATTCTAGCCTGTCAAGATGTTCGTGAACCCTGACTTTATCATTCATTATATTAACTCTTCCTTCTCACTTTGTGCCATCTGCATATTTGATGAGCAGGCTAACTCTACATTTATATAAGTCATGGATAAAAGTTTCCAGCTGGCCAAGGCCAAGCAGAGATCCCAGGAATAATCCACTGGAGACCTCTTTCCATTGAAGTGGAAACCATTAATGACAACTCTTTGGGCCTGGCCAATGATATATTGCTTGGCCCGCATTTTTCTATATGGTCCAAAGACTTCAACAAATGTTTCACTTAAATCTGAGGGCAGCATGTCTATAGCATTTTCTGATCTACCCATCTAGTCCTCACGTTTAAAATAAAAAAGAAAGGAAGGGGACAGTCTGCTCTGAACTGTTCTTGGTGAATTGCTGCTGCCTTTCTGTAAGCATTCCCTTTTTTCCTTCATGTTCACTAATCATACCTTGAATAGTATATTCAAGAATTTCACCAGGAATTGGAGTTAAAGTATAGAATTTTCAACCTTCCAAATATTCCTTTTTTCCCTTTGAAACTGGGACGTTTGTTCTTCTCTAGTATTGCATTGCTTCTCCCATTTTCTACAGTCTGTCAATAATTCAATGATCAGTTCTTTGGCCATACCCATCGATCCAACAATACTACTACTAGGTCTCTGTCTCAAAGAAATAAAAAATGGGAAAAGGATCTAGCTGTTCAAAAATAGTTATAGCAGCATGTTTTGTGATGGAAAAATGGACATTGGAGGGGGTGTTCATCCATTAGGGAATGGCTGAACGAGTTATGGTATATAATTGTAATGGAATACCAGTGTGCTATAAGAAATGATGAACAAGATGATTCCAGAAAAACCTGGATGGACTAACATGAACTGATGAAAAGTGAAGAGAACAGAACCAGAAGACTCTTGTATCAGCAACATTGTATGATGAACAAATGTGAATGAGGCAACTATTTTAAACAATGCAATGATCCCAAGATGATTCCAAAGACTCGTGATGAAAAATGCCATCTGCCTTCAGAGAAAGAACTGATGGAGTCTGAGTGCAGACCCAAACATACTATATTTCACTTCCTTCCTTCTTTTTTGTTGTTTTTCAAGCTCTCTTCCACAAAATGACTAACATGAGAAAATGTTTTACATGATTGCACATGGAAGATCTATATCAAGTTACTTTCCATCTCAGGGAGGGGGACAATTTAGAACTCATTTTTTAAATGTTAAAAATTGTTTTAACGTGTAATTAGGGGAAGATAAAATCTTATTTAAAAGTGATTTAAAATCATTGGGAATGGTCATTTGAACTCATCAAGGGTGAATAGGTTTTTCCTTGTTACATCCATCCTTATTCTGTGTATCCTAACCCCCAATTAGCCATTTTTGTCAGTCCTTTCTAATTTAAGAATGATTTCCCTTAGTAAAGATAACAGAAACATCATAAAAATTTAACAGCTGATCCTTCTCTCTGTTGTCCATTATCACTGACTCATCCAACCACATCAGTTACCCTGTTCTATCTTGGATTCTCCATTTTCTTCCAATATGGCTTTTTAAAAACCATTTTGGGGTTGTTTGGGTTTCTCTTTTTTTGGGTGTCTTTAACTTTGCTTGGCAGTCTCAGTTCATCATGACACTATTCTCATAATATAACATTCTTTTCTATCACTTGGTGATCTCATCACTTCTCATAGGTTTGATTATCATCTCCATGCTGATGATCCTCAAATCTACTTTTCTGCCCCAATCACTCTGCTCACCTCCAGGCTCACATCTCCAACTGCCTTCCAATCACCTCAGCATGTCCTGTAGACATCATGAACTCAGCATGTCCAAAGCAAACAAATGATCTTTCCCCTTCTACCTTCCTTTTTACTGTCTGAGGCACCCTCCTCCCATTCCCTCAAGCTAACAATCTAGGAGTCATCCTGGACTCCTCATTCCCCACTTCCCATATCCAGGCTTTTGTCAAGGCTTGTTGATTTCACCCTTGCTGCATCTCTCCAATATGTCCCCTCCTCTCCTCTGACATGGCTCCCACCTTGGGGCAGACCCTCATCACCTCACATCTCGAATTGCAGTAGCTGCTGGGGGAGGAGGGGTCTGCTTGCCTCAAGTCTCTCCCTGCTCCATTCAGCCACAAAAGTAATTTTCCTAAAACACACATCCAGCCATATTGCCCCCCTATTCAATAAACTCCAGTGGCTCTCTATGGCCTCCAGGTTCATATACAAAATGCTCTGTTTGGCATTCATGCCCCTCCATAGCCATAGCCCCTACCCTTGCCTTTCCAGTCTTTTTATCCCTTATTCCTTGACACTTACTTTGAGGAAGTGATGCTGGCCTCATGGTTGTTCCACCAATAAGACACTCTATCTCTCGGCTCTGGGCATTTTCTCTGACTATCCTCCTAGCATAGGAGGCTCCCCCTTCTCTATACCAGTCATCAACCTCCTTGGCTAACTTTTAGGCCTAACAAAACCCTACCTTCTGCAGGAAGCCTTCCCGAACTTCTCAAGGTATTCCCCCATTAATGATTTCCTATTTGTCCTGTTTATAGCTTGCTTTGTATATATATTTTGCACACGATCTCCTCCATCAATTTGTAAGCTCATTGAGGGCAAGGATGGTTATCTTTTACTTCTTTTTGTGTCCCCAGTGCTTAGTATAGTGTCTGGCACATAGTAGGCACTTAATGAAGTTGATTGATTTATACTTCATTTCTTGCCCTTTCTCCCATCTCTTATACTTGCCTTTTAAAATCACATGGAGGTGGGAGCTAAATTCCCCTATGCATCTACATTATTCCCTTTAAATTCTCCCTTTTCTTCCTCTTTAGAACTGTTTCTTCTAGTGTCTTTCTGTCACCTCAAAACCATCTTCTTACCATGCTGTCTCCACACTGGTCGTAGTCCCCATTTTTACTAGAATCTGACTCCATTCCTGGGATGCTGGATTCTAATGAGGGAGTTTTCATTTTATCCTCCCTAGAACCAGTACTTCTCAAAACCTGTTGGCCAGATCTAGACCATGACACTATCTCCTCCTTTCCAACTCCCTTTTTTATGTTATCTTTCCCAATTAGGGCAAGGATTGCCCCAAATTTCTATCCCTAGAGCTTACTATGGTACCTGACACATAGTAGGAGCTTAATAAATGCTTTATCTCTCTACATGGCTATCTACCTACCTATCTGTCTGTCTGTCTGTCTATCTATCTATCTATCTTCAGACTTCATTTTTTAGTTTCTCCTTTGTGAGATGACTTCCATTTTGAATTTTAGTGCATGGAATTTCTCAGAACCTTTGGAAAGCTATTCTCCAAAATTCTAGGGTCTATATAGGCTATGACTATTTTTTCTTTTCCATTATGAATTCTCCTATCAGTCATTTCCTTTCAAAATTGGAAGCAATACTTAGAACTACTGAATCAGAGAGTTGGCAGGGAGCTCAGTGGTCAGTTAATCTAATCCATAAATGGACAAGAATTTCTTCTCTAACTTACTCCTAAAGTATACATCCAGCCTCTGCTTGGAGTCTTCCAAGGAGGTGGAACCCACTAATTCTGGAAGCAGCTCATTCCACTTTTGAACAGTTCTCATTGTTGGGAGGGTCCTTCATTCGGATGAGAAGTAGGACCAGGAGAACAGTTGCAATTACTGGTTCCTCCATCTTTTGAAGGATGAAATTACCATTGCAACAAGTTAAGATAGTTTGAACTACTCTGTTTGGGGCATAGACCATATTCAACTATCAACTGATGAACTCACAATAGAATGTAGCTGAATATATATTATATAATGCAGCCACCATCCCTCGCCACAGCTTGGGAAGTCCGTGTTATTTATCTCGGTCTTCAGTCATGGTGTCTCTCCTATTCTTTATCTCAGAAAGGATGCGTGGCATTTCCAAGAGCCATTGCCCTTTGTTTTGGCAGAGAGACTCCCCATTCCCCATCCCAATGAACCATAATAACTCTCCCGGTCAGGGATTAGGTCTTTCAGGTGCCTTCCAGCTCTAACTCCCATGACCTGCTGATCCTAGTCCCAAAGAAGGGACAGACTGGCCTCCACACACAGCTGCTCCTACTCTCAACCTTGGATTCCACATCTCTATGGGATGGCCAGGACCTTGTGTCCTCCAGCCTCGACTTTGCATTCTTTACCTCCTCCCTCACTCACAGCTGAACAGGGGTGGGGTGGCCACCCAGTTGGCCTATGAATCCCAGGGACATCCTAACTTCTCTTCTTCTCCCCCTTGACCTAGACCTTCTTGGCAGTGTGTTTCCAGCAGGAATCTCATGGCTGCTGGCTCTCTGTTCTGCCTGAGGCTTTGACCATAACATATTTCCAGGATGGTTGCCCTTGTAGTAAGGAATTTAGGAACTATAATTTCCTTACTAATCCTATACCACTATATATATATATATCCACCAATACGGTACCTCTAAAGTCATATTCTTACTCTTCCTCACCCCCTCCAGTCCTTCTAGTCTCATTGTTTTATGAATAAAAAATCAGAGACTGAATAGATTAGTCCCTTAGCTTTAGCTCAGTGCAAAAGAAAGCAGCACCCCAAATTTCTAGGATCATTGCTTTGGAACTGGAAGGGACTTTGGAAGCAATCTACTATGATTTCTTCATTTTATAGATGAAGAACCTGAAACCCAGACAACATGAGAGACTTATCTGAGGTCATAGAATTGTAGGACCTATTATTGGAAGGGACTTTAGTGGTCATCTAGTTCAACCATCTTCTATCATGGAAGGGTGAATGCCAATGAAGTTGGGGTTGATTCAAAGTCATTAGGTTATAAGAATTAGAGTGTAGATCATGGGACCTTAAATGTTATGTAGTTCAGTCCTCTTGTTCCATAGAAGGGGAAGCCAAGGTCCAATGAGACTTGAATAAAGTCACTCAGCTGATACAAAAAAGAATCGGGACTCATGCCTCCTTTCTCTATCCAATTTCCGCAACTCTTCCATCTAAGCCTGTCAACCTTGCCTTGCTCCCCCAATACTGCATGCCTCCTGGCTTGATACCTCCATCATGGATTTGTCTTTTCTCTTTCTGCCTCTTCTTTTCCCCCTCAAGTCTATCTTCAACACTCTTCCAGTCATAGAATGTTAATAGCTCACCCGAGGGGGCCTTCAATTTGAATGAGCTTAGAGATCCTTAAGATGTAAGAGAAGAGGATCTTGATTCCTAGGGGATATCAGAGGTTATCTGTTCCAAACGCCTCATAGAGAGGAACAAACAGCTTGCTCAAGAGTTGTGATTTGAACCCAGGCTTCATGGCTTCCAATTTAGTGCTCCCACCACATTCTTCTACCCTTCCTTCCAAATGCTGCACATCCCTGTGAATTCCTTCAATGGCCCCTGTTCTATTGGGAGTGAACTGTATTTGGCATTGGGGTGCTCCCAATTCCTTGAGCTATCCACCTTTCGGCACTTTCTAAGACACATATGTGCTCCTGCAATGCACGCATGTCCACATGGGTTTTCTAAATACAGCTTGACAAAGAAACCGATGCCTATTTGGGGAATCTTGCCTGCTCTTCTCTAAGGAAGACTTTGTTTCTTAATCTGAGGTGAGCAGAAAAAGGGTCTTTTTTCTAATCTCCAAGATTACCAGAAGATACCAGACAAGAATGAGTCTATTTATCACCCCCTCTCCTCAGATAATCTTGCCATGAAGATGTGATTTTGATTCAGAAAAAAAAGTCACTTTTCTGGTCTCTAGCTAACTTAAGGGGCGAGAAGGAGAGCATAGCTCTCAGCTAAAACCCGTCCCCCAAACTTGGCCCCTTCCTAACAAATGCTTGTTACCAAAAGACCATCAAAAGTAGTGGGTAGACCCATTTATCCGAGCAAAAGAGCAAACTGAAATTGGAAAAGTTCTACAGATTCAAATATGCCAGACAAACCACAGAAGTGAATAACTCCATCCATCGATGGGAGTGAGATGGGACCTTAACTCCAACCAAGAGGAAGATCCAGATTTCACCCAAGGGCAATTCCCTAAACCCTCTAGGAAGTCAACTTGGAAATCAGGGACATGTTGACAAGTTAGCTTCCCCTACTTATCTACAGCTTCTACAGTCTTCCTCTCTTCCTCCCAGGTAGTTCTGAAGAGATCCTGGATCCAGTGTCTTTGTTTACTGGGGACTGGGGACCCCTAAGGAGTCCATGGATAAATTTCTAGGTGATAATGAACTCATATGGGGAAAAATACATTTTTAGTTTTATTTATATTCCAAGAAGGAATCCATAGGCTCTGCCTGACTGCCAAAGGGGTTGATGATACAAAACAGTTCAAACCACCTTGACTAGAATAGGGAGCCAGTCAGAATTCTTGATCATTGAAATGACATACAAATGCCACTGTGTTTCAGGCCCCAAACTTAGGACTGTTCTGCATCTGATTCAGTGTCAGGGCTATGAGATTTGCCCAAGTTGCAAAAGAATGGCCCCATCTCTAGGTGAAGACATTTTATCTTCTCCTTGAGCCTAAGGACCTCTCTTTCCCTAAAGATGTTTCCTCTTAAATAAGACATGGATCAATGGATCAATGTTCCCCCATACTGGGAGGGGCACAAATTTCAAAGGTCTGTTCTAATTCTTTGACATGACACAGGTCTCCCCTACCCTGAGGACAATGGGGCAAATGACCAGGTCAGGATCCTTCTCCTGGAGCCCATTCCATGAAGGGAGGGATCATCAGTAGCCTCGGACCCTAGACAGCTGGCCCTTGGACCCAGACTCCTGGAGACATCTACAAAGCCTAGGAGCGGGCGTCCTGCCCTAGGAGAACAGGATAAGTTGGACAGCCCCAAAGAAATGGGGTTGACCAGCCCAGGTGGTGGTTGAAGATGGGGGCTAAGTTGTTCTCCAGACCAAATGAAGATCATCTGGCACATGGAGCCTCTGCAGCCACCCCTATTCTCCATAAGGTCTGGCTGACCGGTCAGGCAACAGCTGCTCCACAGCTGGAGTGCCTTTGGCTCTCCCTGCTTCTCCCAAGTCTGACCTCCCAAAGGCCCCACAATCAGACCACTAGGAGCCCCTGAGTTGGAGGCCTGTCAATAGCTACCATCTTGCTCTCATGGGCCCCTATTATACACTCCCTATGGGGGCAGCTGCTGTTTTGCTGAGCCTCTGGACAATTGGCTAGACTTCTTCGTGTGTGACATCCTCTGTGTCCTTCTCAAAACATTCACACACACACACACACACACACACACACGCACACACACACACACTATACCCCCAGGCTACAGGATTTTTTTGCAAGTCTGGCACTGTGGTCATCTCTGTCTTCCAGTTGCTCATCTGATCAGTTTCTTAATGGATCAATCAGCCAACCAGCATTTAATAAGCACCTACTACATACCAGGCACTGGGCTAAGCACTAGAGAATCCAAAAACCAAAATTAAAATACTTCTTGCCTTCAAGGAGCTTAAATGCTATAAGGGAGAGATTTCTGCCTATATAAATAAATACAGAAATATGCTAAATTCAAGAGAGCCAGAATGTCATAGGTAATGTGACTATAGCTGTGTGACTCTTGTCTACATCCTTTCTTTTTTTTAACCTCTTACCTTCCATCTTAGAATCAACACTGTGGGGGATCTTCACCCTGGAGAAGGAAAGCTTCTGTTGGACATGCCAAAAATATGTTTAAATATCATTCAAACCTGTCTTGAGGCAAATAGATTGATCAACTTTATTCTTCCTGTCCCCAGAGGGCAGATTGGGGAGCCCTGAGGAGAAGTCTGATCAACCTGATTACAGAAAAAAAGAACAAGCCCCCAAATTTCTAGATAGTGAGTGTCCCAGAGTGGAGAGGTGGTGGACTCCTTCTCCCTGGAGGTCTCCATGCAGCTGTTGGGGGACCATTCTTTTTTTAAGCCCTTACCTTCAATATTGACTGTGGTTTCCAAGGCTAGGCAATTGGGGTTAAGTGACTTGTCCAGGGTCACACAGCTAAGAAGTGTCTGGGGTCAGATTTAAACCCAGGATCCCCATCTCTAAACTTAGCGCTCTATCCACTGAGTCATCTAGCTGCCATATTGTCTATGTCCTTTCATATATGTTCTTCATCTTTAGCACCCAAATCACCACCAGCATCATTGCCATTATATCACATGTGCTATGACTATGACTATGGAAGCTGACATCATTTAACCGCCATCCACCCCACAATCTGAACCATTACCAATATGTTGCTGTGGCCAACACCACTGCCTCTGTTTACCATCATGGATGAGATCATTGATATCCCCACCATTACTACCAACATCGCCAGAACAGGTCACACCAGAATACCATCATTCCCTTTTGAGAAGTATTGGGGAATGCAGAAGATATTTTTATCCATTGATCACAGCATTTTATTAAGTTTTCTATTCTTATGGACAATATGAGATGTGGCCTATACGAAGAGTATGGTTAGATGGATTCAGTTGAATGGCCAGACAAAAAAAGAATCCCTACTGGGTCAAAGTCAACTTGAAAAGTTTCCAGAAAGCACCTCAAGTATTTCTTTCTCTGTTCCTGTATTGTTTCCAGTCTTATCAGTCCTCAGATGAAGACCCAGATGGCATGCTTCTTCGGTCTGGAGATGCTACATAGCTATGAGAGGTCACCAACACGCTGAATGATGCTCAGGATCCAAAGATCTCAGCAGGTCCCAACATTGGGCCAAATCTAACAACATGGCTTTTCAGAGGGCTAAAAGCCGGGTTACATTCACTCTCAGAAGATTGATTTCATGAGTACAAAATGGGAGAGCTACGACCAGAAAGTAATTTTTCTGTTAAAGATGTAGGGGTTTAGTGGACCGAATGGTTATTATTTATCAGCAGTGTAGTGTGTCAGTCAAAAAATGAACACAATTTTGGGCTGCACTGAGAGAAACATAGTTTCCAAGAATAAGGAGGTGATACTCTGTACTCTATCCTAGTCACACTGTCTCTGGGATATTATATTATCTTTGGGCGACACAGTTTAAGAAAGACATTCCTATAAGCTGGAGAGTCTTCAAGGGAGGTGACTAGGATGGTGAGGAGTTTTGAGACCATGTCACATGAGGATGGGGCCAAAGGAAGTGGGGATGTTTAGCTTTAAGTGGAGATGCGGAATCGTGATTATCAAGAATATCAAAGGTTGCCCATAAGAGGTAGAGTCAGGAGCAATTGGCAGAGGTTGCCAATAAGCGAATTTATGCTATATGGCAGGAAAAAAATCGTAACAACGAGATCTGCCGGAGATGATGAGTTACCTTGGGAGGGGGGTGCGGTGGGTTCATCCTCTCCAGAGCTCTTTGAGCCAGAGTTGGATGACTGCATGTTGGATATGTCAGAAAAGAGATTAATTTCCAGCTAAGTAGGTTCCAAGGCAAAAGAGTGGTAAGGACTAGGGAATCGGGGTGAAGAGACTTGCCCACTGTCACACAGCTAAAAAGTGTCTGAGGTCAGATTTGAACATCTCCCCTCTCCAGGCTTGTTTCTTTATCCACTCAGCCATCTAGCTGCCCCTGGACCATAGCATGCCATCTGGACAATGGGCATAATAATAATACTCCTACCTATTGTATGGATTAAATGACTTAAGTGTAGGTAAGGTGCTTTGCAACCCAAGGACACTATATGAATGCTGTCCATTATTATGATTATTATTGTCATTCTTGTCCATTCCACGGCCATCTAATTCCGTGCCCATATGTAATGATACCATCCATTCTTGTAAGACTTACCATGTTTCTCCAAATCCATAATATCCAACATTTCTTACAACCCAATAATATGCCATTACTGTCATGTGTCAGAACTTGTTTAGCTGTTCTCCATCCTCCAGCTGATGGACCTCTACTTTCCTGTAGAACAGAAATTCTTTGGACTTTTTTTGTATTAAGAAGAACTAGAAACAAAGTGGGAACAACTCACTGATTGGCAGAATGACTAACCAAGTTATGCTGTCTGACTACAATGGAATATTACTTTGGTAAGGAATGATAAATGTGATGAATATAGGGAAGCATGGGAAGGCATGAGAGGAGGCAGGGAACGGAGAACCAGCCTCCAAGCCAGGGAGACCCATTCAGGGTAGCCTTGACTGGACTGGGCTCTCACGTTGTAGAAAAGACATCAACCTACCTTCTTCCCAACTGACAAATGGTCAAAGGATATGAACAAACAATTTTCAGATGAAAAAATCAAAGCCATAAATAATCACATAAAAATGTTCCAAATCAGTCTTGATTAGAGAAATGCAGATTAAAACAATGCTGAGGTACCACTTCATACCTATCAGATTGGAAATAAAGGAAAGTGGTAAATGTTGGAGGGGATGTGGCAAAATTGGGACACTAATGCATTGTTGGTGGAGTTGTGAACTGATGCCACTATTCTGGAGGGTAATTGGAAACGATGCCCAAAGGGCTATAAAACTGTGTATATCCTTGGATCCTGTAATGCCACTACTGGGTCTGTATCCTGAACAACTAATAGGCATTAATTACATTGATGAGAATGGAAATAACAAAAACTATGAAATTATGATGGCCAAGCTTAACACTGGAGAAGAAATGAGGGAAATATGCCTCACTCCTTTCTTTGTAGAAGTGGGGGCCTCTGGGTATGGAATGATTCTACTCTGTCAAATATGTTCTGTTATTTTGACATCTGAACTATCCTTTTGCTACCAGAGCACACTCACTTTATAGAGAAAGGGTGTATTTCTAATGAACGTGAAAAGAAAACAAAAGGCATCAATAAAATGTTTTTAAAGAAAGAATCTATTTAAGATAACCAGAAGTGCCAGAGAGAAAACTCCCCAGTTCCTAACTAGTGGCTACCTATTCCTTTTAGTTCATCCCCCCATTATCCTCTGAAGCTGGAACTCGTGAACTGGACAGCACCATCTGCCCATTTGGGAATAGCCTACATGGTCAGGCCTCCCTTACGGATCATCCTCAGCCAATCAAGAAGCCTCCTGAGTACTGCTAGCCTTTGAGAGGTTTACTGCCCACCTCCTGTAGAATCTTTGAGTTAACTGGGTGTCTCTCCTTTCTGCCCAAAGCAGGAAGAGGGTAAAAAAAATGTATCATCTGGTAGCATTATTTCTCTCTCTCCATAGTCCACTAAATAGAATAATTGAACTGGATCCTCCCAAAGTTCCTAAAAGACAATCCCTTTCTTTGGAGAACTCATCTGTCCTGAGGATAACCACAACTACTCCTACACCCCCACCAACAGAATGGAGCCAAAGTGACAGACCAGTATCTTTGTCAACTCCTCTGGGACAGCCCACGCCAGATGGGCCATGGGACAGGCTGTAGATCAGAACGTCTTATCTGGCGGATATGGCCTGGCCTTGGTACGTGGATCTGAGCCCCCACCCCCTGTCATTCGGCTCTCTTCTTTATCTCCTCTCACAAACAGGACAAACCCATCTTCCTCAAGGCCAGTGTCCTCCCCTCACCCCATTCTTCCTGGGCTAACTCCGCAGCTCTTGGATCTAGAGAAACTAGAGTAACCCTGGGGAAGGATGGGATGGGACTGGCCAAGCTCTCGTCTTCTAGCTTGCATAGGAATGTCCCCTAAGTCAAGTTGACCTCTTCCCAGGAAGCCTGGTCATAGGAGGAGGTCTCGGGGCTCTCGCTACAAAAACTTTATCAATTCTCCTTTGTCCCCCTTGCCCTGAGTCCTCGGTGATGTCCCTCCATCCCATTCTGAATATCCCACTTCATTCACATTGTATTAAGGAGTGGTTCGTTTCTTTCTTGACTTTATCCCATGTCTGTGTCTCTGTTTGATTCCTGCCTTCCTCTCTCTCACCATTATAATCTGTGTAAACCTGGGCAAGTCCTTTCCCTCTCCTGGCCTTGATTTCTTCATGAGTAAAATGAAGTTAGACTAGATGACCTCTAGGCTCCCTTATAGCATTAATTCTAAGACCAGGGGATTGCAGAGGGCAGTATGTGTGTGTTATATCATCCCCAAGACTAGGAGCTTCCTGGGGGGCAGGGACTTTGTCTCTTCCTTCAGAGCTGGGCCTGGGTCACTAGTCCAGACCAAGACCTCCTAAAAGGGGAGGCTGAATCTCCAAATTTTTCCACCTCTGATCAGTGACCCCCCAGGGCTGGGCACATAGAGACAGCTTCAGGTAGGAATCAGACCTACCCCCATTCTCCTGCTCAGTTTCTGAGAACCTACCATTGGGACAGTCCTACCTCAAGCTCGTCCCTCCCAACCACCCCCAACACCTTCTCTGGGTGCATATGGCCCACTCCTTGCCAGACTCCCCAGCCAGGGCCTGGACCCACTTACATTGCCTTCATTCCTTTTTTTAGTTTTATGAAGCTGAGATGGCTGTGAGTTTTCCACAGGGTTTGGAGAGGGAAAAAAGCTATCAAAGAACAAGACCAAGGGGTGGGGGGGGGGGAGACCCACAATGGAAATCATCCAGTGGGAAAATATTTTCATTTGGAGAAATTTTAAAAAGACAGCAACTGGATCTCTTGCTTTGTGTTTCCTGAAATTCCCTACAAACCGAGCCAAACTCATAAAACGCTTCGATTCTCATAAAAATCATGTTCTGGGTCTGGGATAGAGAGAGGAGAATAATTGTCAGACAGGGAGGGAGCTGGGGAGGTCGTCTCAACTAGCATGCTGCCTCCATGAAAGAAAGCATGGAGTCAACTGTTGTTGCACCAGAACCTCTCATGTCTTTAAAAATTCTGGGAAGGAAGGAAAGAAGGAAGGAGGGAGGGAGGGAAGGAAGGAAGGAAGGAAGGAAGGAAGGAAGGAAGGAAGGAAGGAAGGAAGAAGAAGGAAGGAAGGAAGGAAGGAAGGAAGGGAGGGAGGAAGGAAGGAAGGAAGGAAGGAAAGAAGGAAGGAAGGAAGGAAGGAAGGGAGGGAGGAAGGAAGGAAGGAAGGAAGGAAGGAAGAAGGAAGGAAGGAAGGAAGGAAGGAAGGAAGGAAGGAAGGAAGGAAGGAAGGAAGGAAGGAAGGAAGGAAGAAGGAAGGAAGGAAGGAAGGAAGGAAGGAAGGAAGGAAGGAAGGAGGGAGGAGGAAGAGGAAGGAAGGAAGGAAGGAAGGAAGGAAGGAAGGAAGGAAGGAAGGAAGGAAGGAAGGAAGGAAGGAAGGAAGGAAGGAAGGAAGGAAGGAAGGAAGGAAGGAAGGAAGGAAGGAAGGAAGGAAGGAAGGAAGGAAGGGAGGGAGGGAGGGAGGGAGGAAGGAAGGAAGGAAGGAAGGAAGGAAGGAAGGAAGGAAGGAAGGAAGGAAGGAAGGAAGGAAGGAAGGAAGGAAGGAAGGAAGGAAGGAAGGAAGGAAGGAAGGAAGGAAGGAAGGAAGGAAGGAAGGAAGGAAGGAAGGAAGGAAGGAAGGAAGGAAGGAAGGGAGGGAGGGAGGGAGGGAGGGAGGAAGGAAGGAAGGGAGGGAGGAAGGAGGAAGGAAGGAAGGAAGGAAGGAAGGAAGGAAGGAAGGAAGGAAGGAAGGAAGGAAGGAAGGAAGGAAGGAAGGAAGGAAGGAAGGAAGGAAGGAAGGAAGGAAGGAAGGAAGGAAGGAAGGAAGGAAGGAAGGAAGGAAGGAAGGAAGGAAGGAAGGAAGGAAGGAAGGAAGGAAGGAAGGAAGGAAGGAAGGAAGGAAGGGAGGGAGGGAGGAAGGGAGGAAGGAAGGGAGGAAGGAAGGAAGGGAGGAAGGAAGGGAGGGAGGAAGAAGGAAGGAAGGAAGGAAGGAAGGAAGGAAGGAAGGAAGGAAGGAAGGAAGGAAGGAAGGAAGGAAGGAAGGAAGGAAGGAAGGAAGGAAGGAAGGGAGGAAGGAAGGAAGGAAGGAAGGAAGGAAGGAAGGAAGGAAGGAAGGAAGGAAGGAAGGAAGGAAGGAAGGAAGGAAGGAAGGAAGGAAGGAAGGAAGGAAGGAAGGAAGGAAGGAAGGAAGGAGGGAGAAAGGAAAGAAGGGCAGAAGGAAAAGAATGAAGGAAGAGATGAAGGAAAGCAAGGAAGAGGGAAGGAGGGAGGGAGTAGTGAGGGAGGTAGGAAGGTAAATAAAAGTTTCTACTTATATGAATTAGTAATTCTCTTTCAGGAAATGGAGATTGGAACCATCTTTTTATCCCCTTCATCCATCTTCTCCTAGTCTATATATCTATGGCTACTAGGTTGGACTCAGAGTCAGAACTAGTAATTTTGGCACTGGCTCAAAAATTATGAATCACATCCAGGAAAAATAACCCCCAACCATTCTCAACCAACTTTGAAATTCCTGATGTGAAAGTAAGGCTAATTTTATACAAATCAGTTGAGCAGTAAATGGCAGGGGGTGGTTAAAGAGTTCATTATTATAGTTGCTCACCAGGTGGATATTCTTAAGACGTGGTAGCTTCATATTTTAAGTAATTATTCTTGCTAACTGGATGCCAATATCCTCTTTTAGGTCTTTCTGCTGGAGGAATGCATCTGTTAAACTTTTATGTTCTAAATTTCAGTGCCATGAGGCAAATCTTCAACCAGCCCACCCTAATTATGTCCCTAGTTGGACTTGTTAGAAAGGATTCCGATTGCCTATGCCACA